>NC_060234.1:36433699-36737966 GCF_021155775.2 Neodiprion pinetum
CTTGGAAAACTCATTTGAGGTACATGGTTAGCCTCTGAATGCAGTCCTTTTAATAATCATTTTGTACACAGGTTCGGGAGCTCTGTGTACTACGTCTGATCCATGCGTTCTGCGAGGCAGCGCCAATGCTGTTGTTACAATTGTATCTACTATCGACAGGAATAACTGGAGAAAATGATGCAAAAGAAGAAGAGGAAGAAGAAAACGGGGGAAAATTGGCTAAACTAACAGCAGTCTCAGCAGGAATGTCTTTGTGGAGTGTTTGTTGGGCAGTTGCCAGTTTCAGTAAAGGGGCAGCCCGCTTACGGAACTTGGAACGACTTGTACTTACATGGCTGGGGGTTTTAGCACAGTTAGCCTGGCGGCTTGGAACTGTTAGTGCACGTGTCGGAGCACTTGTCGCATATGCATCGCTTTACGGAGGACAGTGGCTCTTGGTTGTTCTTGCCCTTCATTGGCTGTCAATGCTCACTTGGTTGCTGCTTACTCCTGACGGTCTGTTTCATGGTGGAGAGCGTTTGCCACTACCACGAAAAGCCTTTCTCGCTACCCTACTAGCATTTGTATATGTTTTTGCCTATGTCAACCTGCACGAAACAAATCACCGACAAAAAATGGTATGTATTGTTATCATCATTCTAAAACTAATGCTTCTGTCAACGAATATTTAAGTGAATTGATGTGGTTTTCTTTTGCTTTGTTAGTTCAATTGCTAATTATATCATTTCTTTCCTGTCTAGGGGATATTTTACACGGTTATGTTCTTGGAAAACAGCCTACTGGTAGGGGTATGGGCTGCCGGTTTCCATCGAAGTAGTCTTCACCCCAATCCGATTACCTTGGCCTTCACACTTTTTGCTCTCTTTTTTGGAGGTCTCTTTTTTATGGCGCTCTATTACAGGTGCGACATCTGGGACATCACTGTTTTGAAATATATCATACCCTTCGAATGACAACGATTGAATTAGTTATTGTTGTTTTACCGTTTTTACTTCGAAAATATACAAGTTGTGCATTTAATGGTTTTCCAATTTCATTTGCAGGTTTTTTCATGTACGCAGACTGAGGTATGAGGCTGGGGGCCGCATGAATTCAACAAATGGTATGGCCACTTTTTGCAAGCAGGTCTGTACCACAAGATACATAGAAAAAAGATTCTGAAGCCACCCTGCTTGGTCATTGATTGATTTGTTCACATGATATTTACAGGAAGATAATGATGGAAAACAGATGAATTTCTTGGAAGAGAAAACAAATGGCATTGAAATAGGGATGAGAGGAGTGAAATTGAGCAACGGTGGAATTCCGGGAGTATTCAATTGCCGTTTTGCAAATCCAACTGTGTCTAATCTAAATCGAAAAAAAAAAAAACCAACTTCTTTTGTGCCTCCGCCACAACCATTGTCTTTGTTGACAAACGGTATGGGTGAGCCATGTCCTAGGATAAATAGTAATGCCGGACCTCGGCAATCAATTCCTTTTTGGAGACGACCGCTGACCATAGCTGTAACGCAGACACACAATGACCAGGTACCATCAGTAAAGTTCAGTACTCAAATCACAAATTAGATTTCTTAGATTACTTATTTGTACACGATTGTATTACTAACTGCTGAATTTGGTGTAGGACTGGCCAGCTAATGACACATATGACATAGATGCTGGTGTCAGTTTAGGAGGATCAGTGAGCGCGAATGACATCAAAGAGAAATTGCAGGAAAAGAAGCAACAACAGCTACGGGAATTGAGAGCGATTCAGGAAGAGATTAAATCAGGAAAGCTGGTACCACCGCCGTCAGCTTCAGCATCTACATCTGCGTCATCTCCTTTAGCAACAAATCAACAACCACCGCCAAATGCTAAGCTGCACTCATCTACCAGACCTCCTTCATCAAAATCCCCATCTGACATGAACGAAAGCATGACGCTATCCTCTTGGCCGCCGATCAAAATGGATTGCCTCTCACTTCCTCTGCCAGCCGCATCTATATATTATCCGCCCAATCCCTGGAAAGCTCCACAACGAGAGAGAGCTGTTACCCCAGAGATTTTACTTGCTCCTCAATGCCTACCATGTTATCCGCATTGGACACCACCAGGACATCTTAGTCTCAGGTAAATTCAAGGATATGCCACTTCAGATTAGCTTCTAATCCAAATTTCTTCTTGAAAATAGAGTTGAAGTCGTATCAACAAGTCACTGATGTACTGTTCCATATATTTGGTAGGTTGGGTTCGAATCAGAACGAAGAGGATAAAACTTGTAATGAAAATGGCGAGTTTTCTATTGAGAGTAAATGTGACAGTGATGTGGAAGGCAGTCAGGTATCGCTGCCAAGAAGTTACACACTTCCTAAGGAATTTAAGTATAGTAATGGGCTCGGTATTGTCAAGGCTCGAGGACAGCGAGAGTACAGAGGAAGCAACAAGCCACCGCCATCTCGTTATTATCTTCCCTCGACCAACAGCTCAGACGATGGTAAATTAAAATTATGCTATCACATTTTCAGTATCAAGAGCCAATTTAATTGCGAGGTGGAATCGCCAATTGAAATCATGTCGTATTGTTCGCAGGCGACGTGGATAGCGCGGATAATGAAGAAGAAACAGACTCTGAGTTGCGAATACATAGTAATAACAATCATGCTCACAACAATAATCATCAACTACGTTTTCAGTCTAATAGAAACAATACCGTGGAACCCCCGACTCCAGTTCCTGCGATTACTTTAACAAGTTCTTGTTATTTGAGCAGCACATACGGTGCCCTTAGACCAAATCAACTACTCAGAGCGAAAGTTAAGCACGAAACTAAGTTGTAAATTATAGAATTTTACAAAATATTTAAATAATATTATATATACAAGACAGGCACCAATCGGTGTTAACAAATATCGTAACCCAGTGTCTTACTAACAATAAAACTGATGAGCGGGCATGACTGTTAATTACAGAATCATCAAAACGATCAATCTCTTTCAATAGTAACACGGAGTTGAGTTTTTAACGATACTTTTTTGCACAATGAGTTCACAGAGTGTGTATTAAGAAAAACTCTCTAGATATTCTTGATTTAAATATCTGCCCTGGCTGGAATACATTTCGTCGAGATGAAAAAATCTCCGATTGATTTGACCAAGCCTGGAATTGGAGATCCGACGTTCCACAGAGCAGGTTTGGAATGATGGTCTGTTGGTAGTTCACTTCATAAAATTCCATTTTCAATACCCTACCTTTCAGGAGTTATGGTAAAAAAATTTATTTTCGTGAAATTGTTTTGTAAAAACCATCGTTTTTGGTGTGCAAGTGTCTGTTTGAATGTTTACAAATTATAATATATCAAATACTTGTGACTCCATTTATCTTATCTCTTTGAGTGTACTGACCAAAAATTTCATTTTAAGGCTGGTATAAAACATTGGCCTGTATCGAAATTCAAAAACAATCTAGTTTCATTTGGTTTTCTCTCGCTTTAATTTCGCTTACCCAAAAAACATCTTACCAATCTTATTTTTCTAGATAACATTTTTTTCATATTATGTACTTTAACATTCTATTATTTAATTAAAGAAATACGCATAAATGCGTATCTTTGTAAATATATTCTACTTATTAGTTAGTATCTGAGTAAGAAAATGATTTCAGTTGTACATTTATAATGACTGTAAGTCTTACGATTAGCAGTGAAAAAGTAAAAAGAACAACGACTATGTTGACCGTTACCTAATGATTGTATATATATTTCAAGTTAAAGATAGGAGAAAAGAAGTGGCATCGATGCGGGATTCACTTGAGAGAGATAATCTCATTGATGCGCCTTTATCCGGCCCGTGCATTGTACGTGCAGATAAATGAAGGTCGATTGTATTTTTCTTTTATGACGAACGTTACCGCTTGAAAGGCATAGGATTGAATCTAACACATGCAGCGCAATCACGCGGAATTCAGTGGCTCGATCGAGGCCTCAGAATCGATAAGATCGATCCGAATTCATTCTCTTTCTAAAGGAGCTCAAGTAAAACGTCACGTGTAATTTAGTAGGAGATGGAAAACGTCGATAGGGTAGATATCTTCCCATCTGCCTACACACATATAGCTAAGTTCTCCCTGGTTGCGGTGTGGAATCCCTACACATGCTCCGACCATTGACTACTGAATATTGACTATTGGTTAGAATCCGGCTCGAGACCAATCTTGGGGTGCAGGGCTTAAACGAGATTTATAGGCAATCGGGTGAGGACATCCCACTCGCCTTTGTCAGGAGCACGAGACCATTGTGCCTAACATTCGAATTTTACACGTCCTCAAAGACTTTCACGTGATGCTAATAATAATGCTTTATATTTTATTTTTTTAGAATTTTTTTAGTAACTTATCAATGCACTTCGTGACGATCATATTATTATACAATTACAACAGTAATGCTTTACGGTATTCCTTGCCTTATATTGACCCAATATAATATTATTATTTTCCTACATGGTACTACATTTCCGTATTGTTTTTTTCAGGCATTCCTGACTTGCATATAATTTTTTGTTTTCACACAAATTTCCGACGGTTATCGAAAAGAAGTCTCTCGGAAAATTGATACAATGAAACAAGAGCTCTAGAATGAAGGAAAACTGTGGTAGACGAATTCCAAGTGAAGATACATTATATGAATTACGAATGAAAGTTCGGTGAGTCGTGCTTTTACTAGTGGATCGAAAAGTAGACCATAAAAAGTAGAAATTGATTGTCACGATTTCTCGAATACGTGATTGAAAGAATTTTACGACATTATCTTCCATCGACTAAATCGCTGGCTATTTATCAGGACACAAGTTGAAGGAATACCGTTTCCATTAGTAATATTTTTTTTCCTCTTCGCAGTCTTAGCTCTAAACGTTTTACATGTTAACAAATGATTCAATCCCATTTACGCTAGTTTCCACTGTTTGCGGACAGATCATTCATACACAATATACCTGCTTACGTAATATCCAAAAAGTACTCACTTTAAAGGAATGTGCATACATTGTTTTTACATTATTTCCTAGATCTTTTTTGTGCACGTTGATTGTTAGGTAAATATAACCAAACATACCAGATTATTGGCCAAAGATTACGGCCATAAACTACGATGTAAAAGCCCAATGTGACTTTATGGCATTTTATCATCCGTCAGTCAACCGATGTGACAAATTTACCGTCTGTTATTTTCATTTTCATTTTTTGCCATCGCATGCACATATTAGTTTTTGTATGTTTACGAAATTGATTTTAGTCTGACGAGTATAATATGTTGGGTATAATTGTAACCGTGTGTAACATCATCTAACGATGTGTATTACGTGACGTATTAACTTCTGACTTATCATATAGTATGTCTAATGCAGTGGCAATGCAATCCTTCTATATTTTTAGACGGATTTCATTTTGGCCTACGCGTAACGCAATTCATGGAGAAATAATCGATCCCTGCCGAGGGTAGTCAGTCATGCTGCAGTTATCTCGCATTTTTATTCATTTTCTTTTTTTTTTTTGTTATCTCGTCGTGGGATTTATTCTACCGTTATAATTGATAGGGCAGAGAAAAGTTATGACGAACATCTGACTATTTTTCCACGTCACTCTATGAGCTCGCGTAGACGCGCTCGCGAAATGTATATGAAATATATATTTGACTGACGTAACGATAAAACTGATAAAAATAAATACATAAATATTACTCCCAATACATCAAAGCGAAACGATGTACGATGTATTCCAGAATACACCGCCGTTTGTAATCATTCTCATTTATCTTATATGTACCTCGTAGTTGTTTATTGTACGTAAAAACTAAAATATACATGCGATTGATTAATTAATACAGTAGCAGATGATATTGTGAAAATGTTATAGATATGTAATAACTCAAACTGTATTTCCTGGAAAGCCGTAGAATATTTGTCATCGATTACTTTAGCAAGGTTTACGAGACGGTGAGATAATAATAACAACAACAACAACAACGACAGTATTAATAATATATAAATACATGTTAAATCTTTTTTCCTATTGACTGTACACAGTATTAATCTTATCCTTGTCGTTCTCCGCGGATGTTGTATCCTTTTTGTAGACTGAGGATTCGAAAACTTGATCTTCGATACCTTTGACTGCGAAATTTCTCATAAGTCTCATGAATAATGCGATTCACGTATACGTAGGTATACGAAGCGAACTCGAGTCGAGTTTAACCCTAAATTCTTGACCGGTACAAAGAGAGCGCAAGGCAGCAAAGATTAATAAATTGTACGGAAGGTTTGAGAACCAGACCGTATCGCGCGTAACATTATTCACTCTAGCGTAATGTGTCGACCGACGAATAGGTACACGAATACAGAATAATCATTGCACCAATGCTGTACTTTACAGTAGATAGGCATCTGCATTCATCCGTGTTACACATAGTTATATAACACTATTATAATTGCAAACTACATACGACAGTCATTGACACGCAGTTATATAATCGGCCATTTGTATCCACAGCTTTGACAGGTCAGTGTAGATTTTCGTTTGAGCTTTATTTCTTTCTGCGCATGATACTGTAAAAAAAGAGAAAGTATTGAAAAAAAATATAAAAAAAATTTATACAACGTTCCACAATTATAAACTGAATTCCCTCGAGGTGCAATATGCAAACTGCAACGCGCAGCGAAGGTAAATTGGTGGTGTTACACTAGGGAGAAATAAATAAATAGGAAAGTAAAGAAGTTCTCTCTGCTGAAAAGGCATTTAAATTCATAGTTAAATCATCCTTGGGTACATGTACCCTATACAGGGTGTCCTATGTCAATGGGTCCATTGTAATATTCCTAAAGTACAAGATGGAAGTATGGGAATATGAACTGGGGTAGTAATATCTTAGTTTCGATATATGGATGTTACTGAGAATCAGTAAACCTTGTTTCGAATGACGTACTTTTTTAATTTAATTTCATTATTTGGCAATTAGAATTACATTTTTTGTGGAGTTATATTATTACACAAAGCTCCAACAATCGCTCTAAGGATCAAATGGGTAAAATCTTGTAGTTTCCGAGTAACGCAATCCCTGGAAGACGCTAGATTGATTTAAAAATTGATACACCCTCTATATTTTCACCGTAATAATATAAGCTGCTGTGATAATAAAAGTGGCATAACCATTTCTCACAATATATAATCTCTGCTTATCTTTCCTTTCATATCTCTTACGAAACACCAAATGTAACATTTACACTCTCTTAAATTTCGAGTTTTATTTACACGCGGCTTTTCTCTTGGCTAAGCGTCAATCGGCCTAACCGTAACTCTTAATAGTACAGGTATCCGTAATTTTATGTAATCGTTATTATCCCTCGGTAACTGTACGTTATTTGAAACTAGATCTGTACTCGAATCGGAGTGCAATGGTAAAGACCGTTTCTGATATACCTATACCGTTTACCGCCTGAATATTGATTTGGTTTTGATACTCTCGTTGCATGTGATAGCGATAACGCTATCAAGATCCTTCTAGAAAGCTTCTGGAGATCCACGTTGAGTCAGGATATAAGTGAAAATACCTTTTTTCTCCTACCCTTGCAAGAATTACCCCATATCGACCGTTGAAATTTTATCTTACGCGATGATCTTACATCGCATATACATATTCCGTGATCGCGATGTCTTAACTCTTTCACTCGCAGAAGCCACTATATTGGCAATCTTTCTTTCCTTTTTTTTCTAGTAAGTTTTTTATACTCCATGCAAAATCCTAATTTTTATTGCACTTTCAAAATTGTATTGCAAGGTGAAAATTTTGCACGCGTCTAATTCCAAATACGAATATATTATCATACATCGCTGCGAGTAGTGGTCAACTAAAATCTAAATCTCGTGTCATTTCGAGATATTATCGACATGCAAATGGAGCTTCACAAATCTCAATGTCTTTTGTAACCTGGAGATCTCGAATTTTAAAATAGAAATATCTGTTAACGATTCAATTTCCGGAATTTGTAGGAAGCCTTCGCGTATCTCGAGGTCGCCGGCGAACCGTCGATAATACGATTAAGCGTTATTTATCAGTCGTCAAGCGTAAGCGTGAGAGTGCGGATGCGCCTAGAGGCGAGTAACTCGCATTGCAAGGATGCAAATATTTGTCGTTCCGCGGCGGTTTCGGCAGGTGGTGTCATGGCGTCGTACTGGGATCGCAGCTGAGTCGCGGGTGGCGCACGCATGCGTTTTGGAATGGAAAGGAGGGCCGCGTAGAGAGGCAGCTCGGCTTGCGAGAGAGAGTAAAAGTCGGTGTGCCATTGGCAGCCATGCACGTAGGTAGAGGATATCCGAAGGGGAGACCGCGTCGCTGCGCGAGTGTCTCGAAAGGACGCGGTCGACGCGATGACGCGACTTAAAGAATGTGTGAGATTCAAAACAGACCGAGTGTTATCGCCGAAGGGATACGCCGGGAAATGTCACAGCGCGTGAAAACGCGTTCGTTTGTTTTTTTTTTTCTCCATCATCAGAAAGCTAGGAAGTGCACCAAGTGAGTAACGACGAGTGCCTCCCCCTCCCCGGGCCCCCCCCCCCCCCCTGCTCCCGACCCTTCCAGCAAGTGCGGGCGAGACCATTTTCGGCCGAGCTGCGCGCATGCAGCCCGTCTTAACCCCCGAGCCGCTGTATCTCTCTCTTCTTTTCTCTCTCTCTCTCTCTCTCCCTCTTTCTCGCTCCCTCTCCGTCTCTTCTCCTTGCGTGGCGAAGTGGATTCTCGCGAGAGACAGGGAGAGAGGCTGCGAGCCGAATGAATACGCGGCTCGATCGTCCGCTGCTGCTGCTGCTGCCTTCCCCCCTGCCCTGACATAGACCCATTCCGCCGGTCGCGTCGCTCGATACGTTTACAAAAAGTAAAAAAGCCTCGGACGGTTGCGGGACGGGCTCAGTTTGCCGGATAAATACATATCTCGGTGGGTTCGTTTCGTCGGGAAATTGTATGAAAATTGTCGAGGTGTGGTGGCGGGTGCGATACGGCTAGCCATAACCTAGATGTGCGCACGTCGAGCCAGTCCATTGAGCAAAGTGAACTACCATACTCGCGCCTACGCGAGTCACAAGGTTAGTTACGGTTCAGTCGGGCCGACGAGAACCGAAATCAGCCGAAGTCGGCCGAGCCGTCCCGCCACGCACCGAGGTATCCCGAGTCCCGCGAAAAAGGGGCTGGAACCTCGAGCCATTCGTACTTTTGGGGTAGGAAAAGCTGGGGGCAGGCATCCCCTACGTCTCGTCTTATCACTACGACGCAACCCCTCGAGTCTCCTCTTTGTGAATGGGATACGTGTCTTGGTTTTACGTTCCCTTTAATGTACTTATAGCCAAGCTACCTACCAGTCGACGCGTACGCACACGCTTATATATACCGCGGGATAAATCAATGGTTATTCTCTATTTCCTCTCGTTCTTTGTTCGCGTTATCTTTTCTCACCGAAATCACAAGTTGTATAAATATTCCACGGTATTCAACCGAGGCCAGCTTTGTTGTACCGGTCATCCGTTCGAACGTACACAAGTACTTGACGATTAGAATTATTTCAAACATAATCTTTTGTTCGCGGATTTTGTTGCCACTTTGTCAAACACCTATTTATCGTCAATGTTTTACTCGAACCGGTAGATTGTTCTAAAAACTTGTTTTCCGTACGTTTTAAAACAGTATTGTGTCGAGAGTATCGATCCGTACGATCGATACGTCACGGAGCGAGGTAACAATCCTGCGACTCGTTGCGAAATATGAAAAAATATATTCGATTCGGTTCAATTTCCGTACCGCTAAGCGTACCGAGGTTTAGCAGGACATTGTCCAACCTAAAGTTGAGATGTGAAAATTCGTAACCGTGAATCCAACATGCCGTATATCGAAAAGCAAGAATCATCATATCGCGAAGTCACGTACGTTACGTACCTCCGTTCATTAATTCGATCGCTACGAAATAAAACTAAAAATTCCCATGATTTCTCAACAATCGTTATTAAATCACGACCGCCAGCGGGAGAGGTAAAGGTCTTCGAAAGACAAAACGCGCATCTCCTCAAGACCAAAATCTCTCTACAACGCGAGGAGCCAAAGGTTCGAAGGCGTCCTTCGCAGAAGTTTTCCGCGTAACGTTCGTCAGATTTCCTTCCTGCAGGTACATACGCATCTCTCGTCGGACCGACGGAACGCGACGCGACCGTCGCTCTCTCGTCGTGTTTACGCCGCTCCTCGTTTTTCGGCAGGCAGGGAGGGTGGGAGGGAGCAGATCGGCTGGTCCCGAAGGAGTGGGGACGGGACGACGCGCCGTTCGACGCTAGGTTCGCATCGGTTGGCGCAGGCAGGCGGCAGGGAGGCTCGCTCGGCTATACTTGGGCCAGTCAGTCAGTCAGTCAGTCAGTCGCATAGAGGAAGTGCCGGTGGCGAGGCGGTTCGGTAATACCGGACGATGCGACAACGGGCAGACGACGAAAGGATGGCTGGAAGAACGGGCGGGCGTTCTTCGCGCGCGTTCCCGAGGATGGTATGCCTCTTCTAAGCATGCCCCCCGGACCCGGTTTATCCTCCTATTGACTCGGCCCCTCGTCGCGGTGTTGTCGTCATTTTCTTTCCCTTCTTTACTTTTTCACTCCCACTATTCACCGTTCCGCATTCTCACGTATCCATCCTTCCATCCATCCATCCATCCATCCATCCACCTACCTGACCGTACGGAGTTTATTAACGTGTGTCGAAGGAGATAGCTAGATAGACGGGGGACGGGGGGCGAGGCGGTGGGGTCTGGGGCGGGGGTGGGGTGGGTGGGGGGAGAAGGACGACCGTAGTGAGTAATATTTTGTGCGGTGGTAGATTGTTGTAATATTATGTATACGCGTACGATAAAGTGTCGTTCGATTGTGCGCTACAACGGCTCCTGATTACAAGTACGTTAGGTTATACGTACGCGCTGTTTTTACAAACAGGTGAAACGTTTCGAGGTGAATAAACTAATGAAAATAATAATATTGATAATACATGGTAACGATACGAAGATGTAATACGAAAAATAAATAAATAAAGAAAAAAGTGATCCGATCGGCGGAGAGGGAGAGGGAAGCTCGGTCAACGAACGACAGCGAAGTCGTCTCCACTGCACATTTAATTAATCGGGATTAAAATTTCGTCCGAGAAACAGGGGCGTTTTCACTTTTACAACGTAACGTAACGCTTGTGCGCGTGTGTGTGCGCGTGATTGCTCGTTACGGTAAAATATTGTTAATTCCCAGACGACGAAGAATCATCGTCACCGTTGGCATCATCGACAGCAAGCAGCTTCTTTGTGCTTGTTCTCATTATTCCCGTCAAACGATGGCTTCGTCGTATATACCAGTGTTTAACGCAACGGCGGCAGCGACGCGACGATGCGATATTGTAAGCCGACTCTGAACCGTTAGAGGCTGGGATCAACGACGCCTCGCTCCTACGGTTTCGTTTCGGAAAGAAAGGGGAAAAAGTAAGAAGAAACAAACGACAAGCTGTGACGTATTTTGTTACACGCGTCATACGACGACGAACACGTCCGTTCGAGATGGAAGTAAAGTCCTGTTGCTCCTCTGGCTTTGTTCCGTAATTTTTCTTCCCATCGGCGACGACACTGGGCGTCGAAAAAACGATGAGAAACAAACGGCAGAACAGGAACAGGCACAAAAAACAAAAAAAGGAAGACATACCCCGGCCACCCTCGAAACAGGACGATAATTACAATCTAATCCGTGTAACACGTCGGCAATCGATCCACCCTGTTTAACAATAAACGATACGCAAAGGACGCCCCATGAAAACGATGATACATCGCGGTCACTGCATCAACGCTCCTCGAACGATGAACACGATGATAAACGATACAGCCAGAAGTTGCAATCTGACGCGTATTTTGTCCGACGTTGGATACAAAATAACGATCGAATAATAGTTATTTTGACGATAGAAAGTTTGAAAAACGACAAAGAAGTAACAAGTAAAAATCAACAAACAGTGTGCGCCAGAGTAACGTAAAGCTGAAAGACTGATCTCTACGTAATGTCTGGAAAAATGAGAGAATAAAAAATTAAATGAAAACTGCACAATTTCGCTACGCGGGTGAAATCACGCGAAAACTATACAACACAGGGTCAGGTTTTTTTTCGGTGAATGTGCGTGGTGGGTGGCTTGTGCTCGCGATATAATATAATTCGTGTAAAAGTTGGGTGCCTGTGCCGCATAATAATAATACCGAGTATCAATCGTTACGAAGGCGAAGCCGGTTGGTTCCTTATTTACTTGCACACTTGTTTAATGTAAGAGGATTATTAGCGAGCAGCTGACCGCGCAGCAATTCCCTTGCCACATCCTAATATCTTTGTCGTCTTCGTTACGCCCGAGAGTCACGCAAACGCAAACGCAGAGAGAAAGAGAGAGAGAGAGAGAGAGAGAGAGAGAGAGAGAGAGAGAGAGAGAGAGAGAGAGAGAGAGAGAGAGAGAGAGAGAGAGAGAGAGAGAGAGAGAGAGAGAGAGAGAGAGAAGAGAAAGAGAGAGAGAGCAATGGTTATTCCGTAACTTTTGTCGGTGTTCGGGCGATTTCTTCTCTCTCCCCTCTCCCCCCCCCCCTCCGCCCCTTCGATCTTTTTTCTTCCATTTTTCTCCCTTCTTCTCCACGTCGAGCCTCAGCCGAGCCGAGTAACAGTTTTTCTTTTTATCTCGCTCGCCACTGTTACTTCTACTCGGACGCCCGTATCTTTGCTGCACGATAATAATTGGATCATAGAATCAGATTGAAATATATATAGATACATATATATGTATATATATATATATATGTATATTTATGTATATGTAACTGAACTAAAGATAGACGGGACAAGGAAAAGATAATTATTATCGGTGAAAATTAGTACGAACCTAATATGATGATCGGATGTATGAACTTCCGACGTATTATGTTATGATACGTTGTGTATACATGTTGTTACAAAGCTGCTGAAGAGGATTGACTGATTGACCGATTGATTGATCGACCGATTGATTGATTGATTGGTTAATCGATTGTACACTCATGTGTATACCTATCTATTTATCTATCTATCGACTTATCTATATACACGTTTAATATACCTATGCGTACGATATAAAGTATCTGTAATCTATTGAAAATTATGATGAAGTAAAATCGAAAACGGAAAGAAAAAATAAACGAGAGAAACCGTTGACCGGATGTAATAATATACGCGATGCGAAATGGAATAAACTTTAAACACGTAGATAATAATTAATATTTGGCACCGTAAATACACACGTGAAGGGTGAAAAGGAAAAATCAATCGTTAATAAAAGAACAAAAGAAAAAGATTTATCTATACATACATACAAACAAACGCAAACATACTCCCATATACGTATATAAAAATATATAAATATCAATTGTGGTGGCAGTGTATTGAATTAAAATTAGTGAATTATGCTGAAGTTTTTAACGCACAAGCTACGAACTCACTCGCTGAACGAGGACCCGAACCAGGAGAAGGTGAGTTAGATTTAGAAACGTCATTAATAATACGTTAAACCTACCAAGATGGGGTAAGCGTACCAGTTATTGACCTTTTTTCGTTGTATCTCTTCAATCCTTGGTTCTAAAGTGACAAAAAAAATTAATTTGTCGTGTATAACCCTTCATAAATTGGCTTTAATCATCGAGAAGTTCACAATTTCTGCCGTCGATATGTAATTTTGAAAAATAGAAGGGTCAGTAACCGGGGTACACTTGCCTTCCTCCTCCGCTCTTGTCGTTGCGCGTGAAATTTCCCTCTCATTGTCGTCAATAAACATGACATCACAAGAAGATAAGCTCGGCGACCCTCATTACTCTACGATTCTTTCTTTCATATTCCATGTTGAATCTGCAGGCATGTGCATTAATCTTACATACGCGATACGTCCTTTAATCTATGCGAGTACGTTATACGTACGTGTGAATAGAGTACATACGGTCTATGTGTATGACAAAAGATACGATAGCGCGTGCGCGCGACAAGATTCGAGAGAGAGAGAGAGAGAGAGAGAGAGAGAGAGAGAGAGAGAGTGTGGTAACCTTTGCCTTGCGAAGGTCACTACCGGTGACTCGTGCCAAAATGGCTGCTACCGGTGCCGCATTATAATAACGTTACGCCGTCGTGAGTGAGTTAGCGGGTGGTTACTGGTTATGCATACAACAACGCTAGTGGGTTTGCCAATTTTCACGCTACTCGGAGGGGATGACGAGCGGAGAGGGGGGGGGGTATTAGACAACGCCGATGCGCAACATCGATATTACACGCGTGAATGATATAACGGTGATTTTTTGTTATCTCGTTATCGCTCGTTGCATGATTATCAGATTGATTATTAATTCGTGTGAATATATTTTCAGAGCGACGATGATCACGACTCGGGAACTGAGTCCGACGATGAGCTGCAGGTCGGGATCGAGGAACCTTCCAGCTGTAAGTCTACAATTTTAATTCGACTGTCGAATTTATTTATTATACGTACATTATACCGCGTACTTCAATTCTTTCTATACTTGTGTAATACAGTATGATAATGTGTGTGTGTGTGTGTTTGTCATGCATTCCTTCCAATCGAACTCTACGATGGATTATTATTAGTATTATACGTAGTGATCTTTGCTAATCGGGTAAATTTAAATATTATATATGTGAGAGATTTTCAAAGTTTTTCATCCTTTTGTATGTCAGAGGGAACAGAGAATTGATACACAATAGAAATTTGGATTCAGGTACATACAATGTATAAAGTTTATAAAGGAAGAAGGAATCGTTATCAACGAAATCGTACGAAATTCAATGTCGCGAAAACTTTGAGGAAAAATATTTCATTAGCTGGCAATTTAACGTTGTGAGTCGGCACGTGACTGACATCGAATATGTACTTTCCTACTTTTGGCGTGTTACAAGATCTCTCTTGTTATTGTACGTTCACGTTTCGCTGTAATGTATTCACAGTGTACCTCATTATACACGTGTAAATATTCACTTTCAACTTAATGTCAAGGACGTTCTCGCGTAACGACTTTACGTTGAAGGATATATATTTTTTCTTTTTTTTTTTTGTTTTCTTCCAATCTTTTTCTTATTACCCAATCTCGGTTCTTTCTTTTATACTTTTTATTTCTCTCCGCATACTTGTTGTACGAACGGCGTGATTCATATAATATAATACCGTTGACAAGCTTTTGTCTTCATACTCCGGTTCGGCGTTGGTTGAAATAAGAGACGCAAACGAACGGATGAAATTAAAACACTGAGAATAAAAGTAAAAAATTTTTTAAAAAATAGCAAAAAAAATTACAATTAAAAAAAGAAATCTACTAATTACTCGCTTCCCTTCATCGCGAGAGATTGCTCTGCGACAGAAACGTGCACTGTACCTAAAATATACACGATCCCTTTTCTTTTATCTTTCGCTCTGTCATGTCGGCACGAGGTTCTAAGTAGGTAACTACAACTGTAAAGTTTTGCCATGGCTGCTCCGATGCACTTTACTGCAACGTGATGCTGCTGCTGCTGTTGTTCTTTTCAAAATATTACAGGGATCACCACGACTTTCTCTCCCTCAAACCTTCCAACTCTCGCTACGCTCTCTTGTTATCTTTCATTTCCTACGCGATATTTATTTTTATACGACGTTTCGCTCCGTTCTCGTCTCCGTTTTCTGTACATACATAATTATATTACAACCTTGTTACATTCGAACTTGACCTCGTTTCAACGATCTTTCAAGCAACGAAACGGACTTTCGCTGAACCCAATGGCGAAGCTGAATAAACTAAAAAAAACAAAAAAAAAAAAAACCGTACCGTCACTAACGAACAGCGATATAGTATATTTATATTCTCAATGAAATTTTTTTTTATTTTTGAACTTTGTACCGCAGCACCAGATGTACCTGTACAGGGTGTAAATAAAATTATCAGTCACCGGTTAACAAGATGATTCTCCGGGTAACTATCGGTAATGACCTGAAAGACATGCCCTCGGAAAATCGATCGGTTTTTTAATTTTTTTATTTTTAACCACTACGAATTCACCGTTACGAATTTTGGAATTCTACTAACTCTAAACTTTATTAATTCTATTTGACTGAGATCAAAATCATTGAAATCCGGTAACTCGTTCTCGAAATATCCTCGGACGAAAAAATTTCATCTGAAAACTATTGGAGGTGATTCTCTAAACGTGATTCTTTTTTTTCTCTGAAAACAGAGAAGCGGGAAGTTTAAAAGTTTCAATACTTGTCAGCTAATTATACTTTATTTGCTCCAATTTTCTGTTTCACAACGTCAGCGATGTAGGTACTGATATTCGTTGGGTGTCGTATGTTTCATTTTGTTTGTCTTAAAGGTCATGATTCATGGACCAGAGAATCGAAAAATTCGTTTGTCGTACCGACAGATGATGAGAATTCACTAAATAATCGCGCAATCGGGTGTAATATCGATTTGTAATTATTTCCTATTTTTATCGATTTTTTTTAACACGCTCAACAACATACTCGCGATCCATGATTACTCTAAAAGACGTTTTTTCCTCTCGACGAGCAGAATCTTTCAGGATCATTAAATTTTTTGACCCAATTTGAGCTTGATAGTCAAGATCAAGATCAATTTTGCGGGGGCATATCTTTCAGGATCTTCACCGACATCGATCTGGAGAATTTTCGGTAAAATGGCGACACATAATTGTCTTGCACTCTGTACAATTTAATAATAATTAATCGATTCGGGTCTTTGGAATGTGATTTTCTTTGTTTCACGTTAGTATATACTATCCACAATCCATTCGTACTGTACAAATATACATATAACAACGTGAGTTATTCGCAAAGATATGAAAAAAGGACATTAAAAAAATAATTAAGTAAATTTAGAATCGCCTATCTACGTAACGTATACGGTGTAGAGTGCGAGATTACGAGTGACACGAGCCAACTGCTAATAATATAATCTTATCTCGTGTACCGTTTGAAACGATAAAATGGAAAAATAAGGAAGCATAAAGTAAGGTTGAAAAAAAAAGATATAATTTACGTGAAATAACTCGACGATACGTGTGTAGTATGCGCCGTAAAAAAAATAAATAAATAAAAACAAAAAATAATAATAATTTTGTAATTTTATCCCGTTGTATAAAAAATATCGGGAAAACGATTGAGATTATTTTTAAACGAATATTTGGCAAATAGAAAAGTATCGATGCGGTGATTATTGATTGAATTGTTATTTATTTATTAATTTCTTTTTACTTTTTTCATATCTTGTAACAAAAACATTGCAAATAATTCATAAATCATATCGCGTAGAGATTTATCTCTTTTTTGACGAAACATGTATTCAACTTTATCGTCGTTCGTTTTACGATTATTCTGATCATTCGGAATTTACAGGCTGCAGATTTTATTCCGTTATTATATTCAACAACGATAAGTTTCCCTGGCAGTACAAAATTGTAATTGTAGTATGACGCTTCAGGCGATTCGTGTTTACGTATACGCGTATACCCGCGGAAATTATGTGTTCCTGTATTACTCACGTTACAAACTCTCATTTCCGGCTATCATTTTTCTCTTTCTTTTATTTACTCCCGATTCCAGGAATCTCTGTTTTTCACAATTTTTATATATATACATCATACATCTATATATATATGTAATTATATATAATATGTATATTTCCCAGGATTATTATTATCATTATATCATTGATCCCAGGCGAATTTCCAACGCGAATGTAGAATATTCGTGTATATATGCATATGTAATGGTCCTTCCCTTTATTATTGATTACGATTGACAAATTACGCCCAACCCAATTGTCTTACTTTGAAAACAAAGACCTATTTTATTAATTGCGTTTAATTTTTATTTTTTTTTCGTTTTATTTAAATTGTAAATTCTTTTTTTACTCAATGTTTATTACTTAAATTCTCATCATAGATGATATCGTTAATTGACACGTGATTCTCCCGACTGCCGTGTAAAGCGATTCTTATCGTTAGTCTACTTGCACGGAGCGCGGGAAAATTCAAATTAAAGAAATACACTTTGCATACATATGGCGTTTATACCCGTATGTATGATTATGTCGAAGTATTTTGAGTTTTGATCGGAATTCAATACGAATTAAATGCTGGACGCGATCGCGATTATTTCGATGATAAATATAAGTGTATTGTAATAAAATTGAGAAAATTAAGTAGTCGATTAGTGACTGGATGATGACGATGTGCACGCAATTATCATAATAGCGCGCTCGTTTTCACTGCAGGGATAGTTCTGGTTTTATTGTTACACGCGTAGTAATAACAATTATAATATGTACCAGAGAGGTGTGCGTATATATATATATACGCATATATATGTATATATGGTATGTGTACTCCAGTTGTTACTATCCTACTCGGTATAATACGTATTATAACGCTTTAACGCGTGTTAGAAACTATAAATCAAGTTGCTAAATAGTTATAACGCGTTTTGCGACTCGTACAACGTCAGGTTACCTAGACACTGTACGCGCTATGGAATATCTACCTAATTGCATATTATCTCGCCCAGAATTGTTGACAAACACGACGTTGCAAAGGGAGACGAAGTCGTCTAGTTTCACGAGCACGACGTTACAACGTCACTGTAACGATGCGCGTACGAGGGAAAATTTGGGGAATTTAGTCTTATTCAAATTTGTATCAGACATTTTTGTCGTAGAATCAAGTTGAAAAAATCAATTTTTTTTACGTTCAATCCAAGATGGCCCCCCCCCCCCCGCCCCGAAGGCCGAATACTTGGATTTTTCATCGAAAATCATTACTGCGCCACTTTTTTGCAGGGTAAAAAACCCTTATTGATTGTACCGTGTAACTCCACGCCGCGCCGTTTCGATCCAGGACTCTGCAGACGGATGGAATCCTGGCGCAGGTTGCGAGGGAAGGATACGGCAATTGCCGCACCCGGGGTCAAGGGCGGTTGCATGCCTTACACTTCTCCTCCTCCTACTCAGGTTCCTCGTTTCCACCTTACACTCCTCGGTATCCGTGACGCTCGTTTCTCCTTCCTCCGTTCTCCTTTCTCCCGTCTTCGCCTTGTTCGTTCCTTTACTACCTACGTATTCTCCTTCCCGCACTATGTTACGTTGGTGGGTCAGGTTATGTAATTTTTTTTCCTCGTCGCATATCGCGTTTCACTTTTATAATACATCGCACTCATCTTCTCCACGCACATTATACATACACGTATGTCCGTATAAAGTATATGTACTTGGTGTGTACTTCGTATTAACCTTGTACGTACCTATAGTATACATATATACATATACATATATCATACCCGGCACTTGAGATTCAACATGGTGTTACACAAGTAGGCAGGCATTGCATTTGGAGGAAAAAAAAAATTGATGTCGCGAAAAAGCATCTTTTTTTCCCTCCCATTCAATTACTGTTATTATTCTACACTTTCCTACGTCCTATTTATTTATATTTTTACCAGCTTTATACGCGAGGTATGTAGTTATACGTATTATTTATTCGAACAACAAGCTGCAGTATAATAATTTATTTTAGTCAATTTTCTTTTATTTTTCACTGCTAAAATTGAATTTAATTTTTTGTGTTTTGCGGTACTTGAACAAATTGCAATTCATTTTGTGAGGTCTTACTCGTTTGTTCCTATGAAAGTTTTCCGACGAATGAGTAGGGAAGAAAAATTTTTCCGTGTAAATAATTATGGCAATTTTCTGCCGAGTTTACGTACATCTATCATTTATTATGCACGCTGAGGTTGTGAAGTTTATTCTCATATATACCCATATATGCATATACATGAGTGTGTGTGTGTGTGTGTATACACACACGTGTAAAATCTTGCTGCGGAAGATCAGAGTTTGAGTATATAAATTTTCAGATTTTTTTCACAAGATTATTAAAAAACGTTCATGAGATTATAACAGATCGTACGTTGTGTGGTTATAAATTCTCGAAGAGAATTCACTCCCAATCAGTATGCTTTGGTTGTATGAAAATTATTTTCAGATCTGTCTATCCTTGTATAATTTATTGCTAAAATCCCGGACATATGTATGCAGTGAATTACGAAAATCACGATCTTCTTTAACTGTATCGTTATTCTCAGTTTCCATTATCGATAATTATTTCGTTATACCGCCTCATATCATAGTTTTCTATTTTCTTTTTTTGGAAATATCTCCTTGTAAAAAAAAATTAACCAAAAAATCTGATCAACTCATCGTCGTTATTGTCCATCTTTGATACATGAAAATACAAAACGCGATCCGATCCAGCGATAAAACTTTGATTTATGTCACGCGGTTTGTTAAAATATATTCTCATATAGTCGCCTACCTCTCATTTTACGTCAGGATAATACAAATTTTTCGTACATAATGTACGACATACAAATATATGTATGTTCCTTTCTTTTCTTCATTCCGATGAGTAGAAATTTTTGCAACGTTGCAAATTCTCAGCAGCTTTATATTTGGGAATTTTGTTTCTTCTCATTATTCCCTATCGTTGGAATATGTACATAAAAAAGAAATAGAATAGTGAGAGAGAGAGAGAGAGAGAGAGGAAAAAAATTTGCAGAGTTATCTAAACACGCGAGTTTGCTTTAAATTGTCCAACTTGCTGAATTACATTTTATATACCTATGCGTTACATATGTACGTAGATACTCGACATACATATGTATGCATGCATAGACGCCAAATCGCTTGCAGGATAGTTGACCGGAAATTACGAAAGTTATTATACATGTATACCTATGCTACCTAACTTATACGGCAAAGTAGAAAATTTTCTCCTTTTCTTGGTAATACACATATGCATTATGTTACATGTATAACGATACTTAATTATGCATCGTAAACGCTGCGTATATTATTTACGAAAGACAATGAATGTGGCAATGATTATAATCATCGATGATGAACGTCATCGCAAGAATATCGATTAATATTCAATAAATGCAACGGGTGAAAGAAAAAAAAAGTCAACAATCAATATGTATAAAAATACTATGTATTATGTGCAAGGCATCGATTCCGAAACAAGTAACGTGAAGTTAACATCTATAACAATAATAACGATAATTACAACAACAACAACAACAACAACAATAATAATGATAATAACAATAATAATAATAATCAGAGCAGACAGTCGCGGTTAAATAACTTGATCGGAAGTTCCCTTCTTTTTGCTATGTATTCCGCCTTTTTTTCTTACTCTTTCTTCTCTTGGTTCGACGAGATTTTGCTGCAGCAGGCGGCGACGGTGTCAAACAGTCGGGAAACACCGAGGTATGCAAATTAGTAAGACGAGAGCTCGACAAAGGAGAGGAGTGTGTTTCAAACGAGAGACGAGAGAGAGGAGAAAGAGGAGAAAGAGGAGCGAAGACTGTCACAATGGCGTTTTCCCAACTTTTTTCCCCTCCCTTGCCTTTCACCCTCACCCTCACCCTCAGCCCCTTTTTTTCCGAACGCCCGCGATCGTTGGAAATATTGATTCGGGGTAAATTTTCGTCGTTTTTCTCCTGACTTTTCCTACTCCCGTGCAAGAAACCTTCATCGTCGCAACTACGTGCGGTTTCTCGTTCTTGCTCGCTTGTTTGCTTACCGCGGTTACTTCTCGTTGTTATTTCTTCTTGCTACCGCAACTTCGCGCTGACGATTTTATATTAGGAAAAACGAAACAAAGGAAAAGTAAAATGAAACTCATTGCATCCCACGCTGAATTCGAATTTGCTACGTGTGTGTTCGTTGCGGAATGGATGAGATGTAAAAAAAATTACATGTCGAACAAATACGATTAATATTGTAATCGTATATTGTACAAAAGTATGATTCGATGCAGGAATTATATTGAAAAATTATAATTTCCCATTTGTATTCGAATGATTTTATGATGTGTTACAGATTTGATTATTTAGTGACTTTTATTTTCAAAATTTTACTGCTGCGGCAACAGCCTTTGAAACTTTGTTTTTTTTTTACCGTTATTAATTTCTTAAATCGATTGAACCGATTAAGTTTAATGTAAAAGAAAAGTTGAGTTTCTATTCTCTGTCAGTTTGTGATACTGTGACTAATATAGAAAGACATTACACAAGTAAATTGAAAAGTTTCATACGGATAAAGAACGAAAATATGTGTTTTTGGAAATACATATAGGGAGGGGGGAAAATGTAGAAGGATGAGAAAATGAAAGGGTTAAAACATCGAATATTGAAAAACTTGAAAGTCTATTTTGTAAGAATTTGAAGTGTAGAGGTTGGTTAAGCATATAAACGAAGCCAAAATTCATTATGCTCGGAATTCTGACGATTAAATATTTCTGTTTATCGGCGGAGCCTCACGAATTCGTGTGTAGTCGATATTGAAATCATGCGAAGTCACGAAATCATTTGTAACCAAAAAGTCCGACAATGAGTGAATATTCAACTTTCGACGCACATTCGTTTGACCAAAAGGTAATTTTCTACAATTCTCGCGTTGAATTGAGCGATGTTACTAAAAAAATTTGCCAAAGATTGCTCAAGTTTTATCCGCAAACCCACTTGTCACTATCATCGTAAATATTTTCTGCGATTTCTTCTTCGTACAACGTTGTACTATTTTTATATTCTTCCGAAATACATACATGTATGTACGTTCGCATATGTCGTCTATGTGTTACATGTGTCGTCTATCAATCAAAGTATGTACATTATCTACCGACTCACACACACACGCGTAGGATAGTGTTCGGTTCGTCGGGACGATCGCTGAGATATTATCATATTTCTAGACGGATATGCGCTCGATCACGTGTAGAGTATGCATAAAGGGTACACTTCCAGCATCTCGTCTGCATGGACCCGGCGAAGACTGTGCGCGGATCTGAAATTTAAATGCGAAAAGATAATCCCGCGATGATTTCGCGCGGCTCGCTGCAGCCTCGAAACCTCTCGACGAATATCGGGTATAATTATACACGTGACATTGTAGGAATCGGAATCTCGAAACAGCGTCCGTGATGACGATGAAATTTTTTTTTTCCCGCCTTTCACTTCTTTTCTATTTTTTCTTTGTTTTCTCTTTCTAGTTTTGCCGTTTTGCATTTCCTTCATCAATTAAATTTGTATAAAAATGACACATTCATTTTTTCCTGCTCCGTCCAATCCTTTCAAAATTACATTTCAAAAATGTAGGCGAAAAATAAAAACCGGGGGGTTAAAACACTCGTTTTCGAAAGACCGGAATATATTTGTACACGTTATATTATACTTGTACGTTTGAATGGACGTTTCGTTTTTTAAAATTGATCAAGTGGATACGGAGGAATTGTGAGTTGTACTTCTCTCTTTCTCCGTATGCATATATGTAATATGTATATTTATTTATTAGAATTAACAATTCGAAATATCATTTCGCATACATTTCGGTGGAAAAATTATCCATTGTTTTTCTTCTCTCAATTTTCTCACGTTATATACCATACAGGTACGTATAAAATTGCCGAAGAAAGAATGTAAAATAGGTATTATAAATATTTAAACAGCTTGGATGAAAAATTTTTACGTTTGCAACGAATAACGATTTCGGTAAGACAGTTCTTGGCTCGGGGTTAATAAAGTGGATTCAATTTTTTCATCTCTCTCTTCCTCTCTCTTACACCGTTTCGCGTATATCGTTACACCTCTACATGTCGGCAGCGGTCTTCTATTGATTGCTTTAAGCAAACAAGAGCTTGCCTGCAATGCAATGCCTGGGATTCACTGACGGCAGTGCACCACCAGCAGCAGCGGTGCGGTTTGTGCAGTTTCGACTATATACAATGTATAGGGTGGCACCGTTATTATTTCTCGTTTAAATATCTCTATATTTCACAGTCTTATCTACGACTTCCGCAAAAAGTTGTAAAACCAAATGTTATACGTATAATATACGTATAGCACAATTTTCTTTACCCAATATATATATACATATACATATATATGTAATTGTATCAATTAGACGACGCTGAACAAATTATAGATTTATAATTACGGAGTTTGCACGTTGTACGTTATGCGTATATATACCGTGGTGCCGCTATATATTTTTACGATGTGCATAATTGTCAGATCTTGCTGCATGATTCTGAGATTCCTTCCTGGACTTGATAATTATGACGATGGCTACATCGTGAAGGCTTATATAGAGCAGAATCGGACAAGACGGTTAGATAAATGGATACTTTGCGTGTTTATTTCATTTATTACAAACCGTTTAATTTCAAACTTCTCTAACTTTATATATTACGGATTTACGTGCAGACAGATATTGTAGAAATGACTATGACAGTTTAATCCCCCCGGTATTAAACGGGTTAGTTTGTATGTTATATAATATGTATATAGACGTTGGTAGTAACGGAATTCACTAGATTTCACTCATCCTCGTCAACCGTGTACCCATCTCTGCTGCTCGGTATCATAGATAGGAAACTGGGAAAATCCCGGGATCAAAGAGTTTCCGGACGATCCTTGCTTGAACGGTATAAATCAATCCCCTGTAAAGGTGACGACACACACACACACACAAGCATAACGAAATTCCTCACTTTAAACAGAGATCCTTTGCCATCCAATTCATCAGGAACGATATTGACAGTGCCGATGCCGCATCGCGTATTATTTATGATTTATTAAATAATAAAATATTTTCACCAATTTACAAACGCGTCAGTTTCGTACTTCGTACCACGCTAAATTATGCAGCAGCTAACGTGATCCATGTTACGATTGATCGCGAGAGATGGGAGGGGGAATAAAAATCACCCATTCACATGTCTGGACAGTATATTGTGCAATGTATAGGGAATTCACGTCAAATGCCTCTCAAGCGAATAATTAATCGGTATACGTATAATATTGATTACACAACCAGCCGAGTATGCGTGTGTACATTTATACATTTACACGCATAGATTCACATATGCACACGTGCCGTGATAACATTATTCCCTACACCCAGTACCTATCACATTTTATTTTCACCGCAGCAGCGGCAGCAGCAGCGCACTCGCGATCATTCCTCTGTACAAAAATGCATATGCATGGTAACGCATATCTTCATACGCATAGGTAACACGGACCGACACACCTGCGGCGATATCTGCATTTTACCAGTTACAGTTTGAAAATGCGGTCGAGTTTCGCTCGTACCATTCGATTTTAACGGTTTTTTTTTTTTCTTTTTCTTTTCTTTTCTTTTTTTTTTCTCTTTTCCTTTCTTTTTTCCCGCACCATATCCCATTGCCAAGGTACCTTGTATTTCTGTAACGTAGTTTTTCCGTTGGCCGTAACGAGGAAGTCGGTGTGTCGTATGCGTATAATCGTGCGAATTTGCGAAATACGTATCCGCAACGTAATACCTTTTTGCGCGGCGGTGTATTTGCACGTGAAATAGCTGCAGTAAAAGGCTAAATGAATGATATTCGGTGCGCGGTAGAGCACCGCGCTGTATTAACGCTCATTCGAGCCGCGGGGGAGAAGCAGGATGATGAGGATGAGGACGAGGACGAGGAGGTGGAGGTGGAAGAGAATTTTCGCCCATGCCCTCAGGAGGAACAAGCCAGACTTCAGGGTACATCGTCTCCCTGCTCCCTCTGTGTGTGTGTGTCTCTATACTTATACGATGTGTACACACACTCAACTATGCACGGAGCAAAGGCTGCAGAGACAATGGGACGACTGCTTGCCGTGGAGAGGGAAATGGCGAGGAAGAGGAGAGAGGGGGGGGGATGGAAGAAGGAGAAAACGTGCAGCCGTTGTTAGTGTGTTCGTTCGTTCGTTCGTTCGTTCGTTTACTTCTTCTTTCGCTACTCGTGGAAGAGGATGCAGCAGAATCGCCGCGTGATCCCGGTGTGACGTGTACCGCCCTCATGTTACTCCTAATACATATTTACCCTTTTCACCATTATTTTTATTTTTTTTTTGTTCGAACGTAAGAGGGAACGAGAGAACGAAGCAACGGCTAGATGTGCTGCTCCTGCTGCTGCTCACGTTGCTGGATCGACAATCGTGCTTTTGGTTATTTTACAGTATATGTATGCCTGTCTATGTATTGACCAAAGTAAGAAACGTTTTCCTCTCTGTGTCCAGAGTGGCTACGATCTTAATTTATACAGTCTATTATCGTGTAACGCGAATTTGTGACGTAGCGATCGAGAACATGCTAAAACACTGCTTGCTGGGCTTGCCAGGTTAGTTTTTCGTATTCTTATTCCTCTCTCCCGCGTTTTCATTCTCACTGTACATGTATAATATACACTTGATAACGTACGTACGGTCACAGTGCAAGGGTGAAAAAAAAAAACGCGACAATTTTCAGGCCTTCGGCTTAATTCGTAACGTCTGATGAAGCGATAGCGAGAGGAGAGTGGAGGACGGTGTTTCGATTTAAGGTTATATTTGACGAGTTTTACATCACTTCTCGTACTTTAGGTGTACGTACCTACGCGGTATGGTTGTGGTGGTTGTGGTTATGGTTGTGGTTGTGGTTGTGACCGCCGAACGAACCGATTCACTGTCTCCTTGCTCCGGCAGCGGGGTTACAGGTACAACAACCAACCAACCAACCGACCAACCGGTTTTCTCTCTTCGACGATCGAAAGCGCCGCAATCTCCGTTTCTTCTGCATGATCTATTCCTTCACGTTACATGTACATACTTATACATTCTCTCTTTATCTCTATATATGGGTAGGTGTATCATGGAGTTTATGGACTCTCCACGATTTCCATGCCATAGGTATACGTATACGTTTACAACGATTTGTTTTTGCACCTTTTTACCCACTCCATTTTTCGGCAACCATACGCCGTTTCCGTCATATGTTTTCTTTTTTCGCATTGTCGTACGGATACTGTAAGAGATATGCGAATACAGATGTACCGTGTGTAATATAAAGCTTGACTTTTGATATTCGCCGTGACAGTGAATCTTGGTTAAAATCAGTCGATGAAAAGATTCGTGTTTTTAAATTGTTCTGTCAAAATTATTATACCTCGATGTTTGTTTGATACATTGAAAAGAGAAACACGGTTTATTTTCGCGATTGATGCGTGCGTTAACGGTAAATCCAATCGGGTAGAAAATTTTTCTAAATAACTTTTTTCAACAACAATTTTCGAGACTATAATTTCGCCGATCAAACTGCTATTAGAATCTTGAAACTCTTGTATAATGTACATACGAATGCAGAATAACGCCCCGGGTATAGTACTTGACTTTCAGCGAATGCGGCGGAACGAGAAGTGAGATTGAATGAATCAAGGGAATTGAAAAAATAAAAAAAAATAAAGAAATAAGAAAAAAACCACAATAAAAAAATATCCATTGAAATTTTCATTAACCCCGCGAAGTTGCGCAGCGGGTTAGCTTGTAACTTTTATAAGTTTTATGTATAATACACGAACGAAGCAGAACGAGTTGCAGCGTCACGTCTTCGTCGTCGTCGTGTTTCGTTGTAAAGATTACATAACTGTACATATAGGTAGACGTTGTATCTATATTTATATTATTTATGTATGTATATAGAAACCACGACGCCGCAACGCGAGATCATGCCTCGTGTAGCATGTATTTTTTTTTTTTTTTTCTCTCAAAGTTTGCCGTTCAAGTTAAAAACGAGAGCCGGGTAAAATTTCGGCCGAAAAATTATACAACTAATCGCTCCGGGCGAGACAAGGAAACTGCCCCGATGAATTTTATGTCACTGGATATTTTAAAAATATTTTGTACAATGTATATGTATATACATGTATACGTTAGGGTGGTTCTTATTTGGGGGTCGGAAATATTATCATTGGGACGCCCCCGAGATCTGTTCCAAATGATTAAAAAAAAAAAACAATTCTTTGCAAACTTTCAAGCCTCTGCGTCAACTGGAACACGTGCCTATAAGCTCTGAAAGTTTTAAATGTAAAATACATGTAATTTTTATAACCAGTTATTTCGTTTTGTATGACTTGAGGGTATACGTTGAGGGACCGATTTGAAACTTGGCAAAGTTGTTGCTTATAATGATAGAAACATCCCTGAAAATTTCTGAATTTTATTATCATTGTTCCCTTGTATACAAGCCTAATAAAAGTGATGATATTAGGCTTGTGTGTAAAAAGAAATATGTTATAAAATTATGATGTAATTTTGAAATTTTTAGGGTTTGTTTCGATCATTATAAATAACAAATTTGCCAAGTTTCAAATCGGTCCCTTAATTTATACCAAAGTCATACGAAACGAAACGACTGGTTACAAAATTTTCCAACCCCCAAACAAGGACAATCCTAATATATGTATATTTCAATTTACTTGCTTAATTTTTATGTTTTTTTCTTTCTACTTATTCTATACTTTGAGGTATGAAAAAAGTATTAGATATTTAAATTCGTATATCTAACATGAATTTAATTCTAGACGACCATCGAGAATCGTTTCGAAACTATCCAACTATCGATTACATATATCCCCATTATATTCGCGGTTGAATATATGTGCACAGTGAAGAATGTTCAGGATTTAACTTTGGACGTGATTCGATTCTCCTTAATTATGTAAGTTCGCTACGTAATATTATAGAGCTAAAGTTTTTAATCATATCGTCGTACAGAGTGCTTCATGATCGTTTTTAGACGAATTTTTAACTCGTTTAATTATCACGCGCAGCTACTTGGTAAAATTATAGTTTTGAAATTTTTTCGAAGCTCGTACATGGTACCTTGAAAATTTGCCCATTTGAATTGTACGCATTATACGTAGAAAATAAAAACAACCGGAATTGTTGAATTATTTAAAAAAAATATATGTACAGAGGACACTTTACTCTTCGTTAAAATTATTTCAGACGATTTCAATGACTTTTCATACCATCATCGATATCGCGGTAATTTTTTTAGCCGAAGCTTTCAAATCCCTTATGGGTAAAACTTGAAATATTAACACCCGCTGTTCACGACGCAATTTTACTTCGGTCGGAGAATCTGTTCACCTGGAGTATAACTTGTACAAAAAATAATTTCTGTAAATTAAATATAAATGTGAAATATAAAGGAAAAGAATTGACGAAAAAAATTTAATTTTACATTTTATATTTTTTATTTGATTAACATTGGAAAATAATTTTAGCTTTTTCTGAATTTTCTAGCTCAGTAACGAGGCAATGTACATAAATTTCCGATACATGTTTTTGCCGGGAATTGAATGCTCTACGAAAAAGGTCTGTTTTAATTTTTTTTTATAACTGAACTCTTTCAAAAGTTATTCACGGTTAAATATTCACTTTTTTTTCGAGGTTAACAGCAAAAATTATGGACTTATCGTAAAATATTGTGGGATCTTTTTTTGTAAAGCATTTCAACCGCTATGAAATCATGTTATTCAATTAATTTTCAACTTGAGACAATTCATATTTTTACTAAAAAAAGGTGCTTTCAAAGTGGAATTACATACATTATATAGTATTACTTGTAATAATTACAAAATAAATTTGCTCAAGTTGAAAATTGATTGAATAACATAATTTCATAGCGGTTGAAATGCTTTACAAAAAAAAAGTTGACAATATTTTGTGACAAGTCCAATATTTTCGCTGTTAATCTGGAAAAAAAGTAAATTTTTACACGATTTCAATTTTAACCTTGAATAACTTTTGCAAGTGTTTAGTTAGCGCAAATTTAAAACAGTTGGGTTTTTTTTTTTTTTTTTTTTTTTTTTTTTTTTTTTTTTTTTTTTTTTTTTTTTTTTTTTTTTTTTTTTTTTATGTAGAGGGTTAAATTCCCTACAAAAACATGTTGCGGAAATTTATGTACATTGCCTCGTTACCGAATTGGAAGATTCAGAAAAAATAGAAATTATTTTCTAATGTTAATTAAATGGAAAATGTAGAATCGCGTTCAGGAAGCACTAAATATTAAATATTAAGGGCTGAAATCAAAACGGGTATCTTATTTCCTCTCCCTGCGACTATCAAACACGTGACTTGACCGATCTACTATTCACACTTTGCTTGCGTCACGGAAAACTTTGCCGGTGGCGTAAATGTTCAATCCGAGCACGCGCGGGATTAATGGTTCACCGGATGTTGCGTTCGGTTCGTTCGTCGACGAACGAACAAAGTCTCGAACGGTATAATTAAGTTGTAAATGGGTTCAGGGGTTCGTTATCACTCCGTATAAACACCGTAATATTGTTTGCGCATACATATACAGACGCAATGATCGGATTCGCTCGCGTAATGCCGTTTGTGAAAATTCATTTCCAAGTGTTATATATACATGTATACGCACGTGCATGCATGTACAATAATCTCTGTGTTACACAACTTATCCCGCTGCTTGCTCGAAAGCTCTACGATTCTGTGAATAGGTTACGGTTTAAACAGCCGTCCGCGATTCCGTTTGTTAGTAATTAATTCGCGGTCATTGTACGTATCTAACGAACCGCGATTCAGGGTTACGTACGTAGTCCATTTATCTCTGTGTGAATCATAACCGGGGATTTCTTATTTCAACGCGAATCGCTATTCGCTTTCTTCTTCTTATTCGTATCTCCGTTGCGATTTACGGATGACAAGATATTTGTCGCAAAAATACCTTCGTTTATTGTTTAACGCTGATAGGAATCATTCGGAGAGTACATGGTACGGAAAATATTCCTGCATTCCTCGCGAGAGTCACAGCTACACGTGTCTCTTATCTTTTATTCTTAGATTTTATTTAACTTTAGGTTCGAGAAAACTTTGCTGTAGAATATTGCAAAGTTATTCCGTATCTTGTATTCACTGCCAGATTTACTACGGTATTATTCAGTGGTATGTATAAATACTCTAAGAAAAAAAAAAAAAAAAAAAAAAACTGACCAAAAGTGACCGGTGTAAACTGTTAATTATCGAACAATTTTTGTGATCGATTTCAAAGGTTGAATGTCAGATAATATTAAATTGCCGTTAAAAGATAGAGAAATATTTTACAGAAAGTCAAACTTTATTTTCTTTTTTTCTCTTTATACACTGTAAGAGCCACGTATATTGTACGCATACCTTGGCTTATTTCTTGACGCGTAATTGTTGGCTTGAAGTGTGAGAGAGAGAGAAAAAAAAAAAAACAAAAAACAGCTAATGTCGGATCAAGTATAATAAATTAATCAATGTAATCATCGTCCATGTGGCCGGTGGTACATCGTCAAGAGTATAGCTGTCCAACAATATGTAATATATCATTATCGATACGGGCATCGGGGATGCAGCGACCAAGTACACGATGCATGCCACGTTTATACCGTATACGTATAAATTACGCTGATATTGTATCTAATTGCGGCTATGCGTGTGTTATACCCACGTAGTATTGTACCGTAGAGTGAAAGATTAATAATAATTTTTTGACCGTGGTATATAAATATAGTGATTATTATTAATCGTTGTTATTATTATTGGCCGTGGTGTGCGGGGTTGATTGCAATACGATTGATAAAAAAAAAAAAGTTTCAATATCGGGAATACATTAGTTACACAGAACGATACGTTTATCACATTACCGTTACGTATGTACAATATACGTGTATACACTTTTTATTCGATTACTATTATGCAGCAGTAAATACGCGATGATCAGCTCTCGGTATTGTCAATTAAATTATAACGTGCATGCGTTGTATCTAACTTGAAAATGTATCGCTCGTTGCGATGCACAATGCTGCATACGATGTATATATAATTATATATTATATATGTATATATAACCGAGCGCGATCTTTCACACGACGCAGAACGCTCATCTTTCCACAGAATCTTTCTTTTAACCTAAACAAACTTTTTAGATGGTACCGTGATGGAAAATCGTAAATTATTTTTTTCGAAACACCCTAAATATACAACACACACACACACACATTTCAAGCAATTTCCTACCTCGGCAAACAAAACCTTTGCCTCCGACAAAGTCCGTGCGTGTGTGTAATCAATTTCACCGAGGTTCAACTTATACGTACAATAAGTATGCGTAAGTATTCTGTTCCGTTTGTATGACCGAGTAGTAATAAGCGGTATGTTTCCTCGTATTCTGACCAAGTGCACGAGATAATCAGCTATAATGAAGATAATTATTTAATTACGATCCTAGCTATTATCGTAGAGTCACACTTGTTATCGGAGTGTTAAATTTCTATAACCACTACTTATATGATTTTTAACATTACAGTTCAACTTGCATAAGACCTTTACTTGTATTATACACACGTACGTGATATTTATGTGCCAAATATACGTACGTACTCCTATACCAAGCTCTGAATATTTTTAACGAGGATCAATAACCGTCTCGATTCAATTAATGTATTCTGCATTCTTTTTGGACGAGTGAATTTATAATGTGTTATTATGTATTATAATTTATACACTAGCTTTCACCTTTTACAACTGCAGCTGCAGCTCCGTTTTTTCTTTTTCTTTTTTTTTTCCTTTTATTTCTTTTGACACTCGTATATTTCTTCAGTTTATCCGTCCCTTTTATAAACGCAAAATTTATTGCCCGTTTGCACGTTCGGTTCTTGAATGGGAAAACGACTGCATAGCGGAAATATCCGGTCGGTGGTGAATATTATTTATTTATTTATTTATTTATTTATTTTTACCCCCTTCTTCTATACTTGTTCTTTTTTATCAAGTCGTGTCAACACGTCTTTGCACGTGTTGTGTATTTCGAAATGTGCCGATTATTAAAAAAAAGTTGAAGGGAAAAGCCTTTGAAAATTGACGAACTCGCGTATATCGATAAGTTTGATTTTTTGCTGATTAACATATCACCGATTCGGTTACCTTTGGCTTTGATATCGATCGGAAACGGGTAAATTTTTGTCATTGCCGCGTTGCATCGGCGCGACGATTAAACACCTGCTGTATCGCTACCGGTGCATTTCATTAGCTGCGCGAAACCGGTGACTCTCCTTTTCCACATGCGCACATGTATGTATCCGCACACATTGTACATACATACGTATGTAGGGCAGGAATGTATCGTATGTGCAGGGTATGATATCGCAGCGTTTCGTAATTATCCTCTTGGTACGTTAAAATACAGTTGTAATACAAGGTATGCACAGTATGAACGTGTTACGGCGTTTACGGTAAATTAATCCTAAGTAGAAAAGTTGCAGTGGAAACGAGTTACGGGAACTAGTTTTAACTGGTGCAGCGCGACTGATCGATTAATCGTTTAATCTGTTTTCCAATTAATCGATTAACCGTTTTTTCAATTAATGAAGGTCGATTGGTATATTAATCGAAACCGTGGATTTGTCGATTAATCGAATGAACGAATAATCTTTGAAGCAGAGCTTTCAGTTCAAATGGCATCGGATTTTGGATCATGATTTGCGACTTGTTGTAGTTGGTAGTGAAAAACGAACGAAATGGCGATTAATCAACCAACAACTCGTACTCCAAACGATTTAAATCAATCGTGCGTTGCAGCGATCCTATGAAAATTAATTTCGAGTTTATAGAGTTCATAGAGAAGAGTTTACAGGCCCTTGTATTTTTGGCCGGATAAAAACGATCGCTCATATCCATCGATGAACAGAAATGGAGTGGAGAAGAAGAAGAAGACAAAAAACCAAAAGCTTCTTCTTCTTCTTCTTCTTCTTCTACTTCTTCAGTTTGGTTTGGAAGGTGTAGGTTATATTATTGGATGATGGAAATGGGAATACAGAGAGTAGACGAAGCAACCGCTGGGAGTTTCAGAGGCTATGATGCTTTCGATCGTATAGGTATAAATGTGTGAGGAAAAAGTTACGGAGAAGAGGAAAGTTTTGACAACGGTCTGTCATGCCGTTGGGAATATAATGTCTATAATATCTCTAGTGAATCGTTTTAAAGCTTGCAACCGCCGATACAGTCTAGCTACCGATATCCGTATACCGTACGGTATAAGGTGTATGAGACATTCCAGACAAAACCCTCACCATCTGTGATTTTATTTATTTCCAAGTATGGTATTAAAGTGTAGAAAAAAAATCATCTTTCACGGAGTTATAGATTTTTCAGAACACCGGTTTGATTGTTGCTGCTCCTAAAATGATGAAAATCTAATTTTCAAATGAATAGCCCCGATCTGTTAGGGCTTTAAATTTTCCTCGTCAATTCTTTGTTGGAAAACGAAAATTTTTAGACTAAGGTGGAAGTGGGTAAGTTTTTGGTTCGGAAGCTAGAGGCTGTGGTAGAAAATCTTCTACAAATTTTCAGGTGAAGACAGAGTTCTAACCGAATCGGATATCGTTTTGCAAACTTGTTTAATTACACGGATATTCGACAATAAAAGAAAAAAAAGAAATGGAAATAACAAAAACCAATGGCATCCGTATTGGCAACAATGGCAACAAGTAATTGAAAAGTGAGAAAAGAACTTATGAAATATAATTTTCCATTTTTGAAATTTATATCCCATTTGATTTTTCTCACTTTTTAATTACTTTTTTCGTTCGTAGCTTCTCAAACAAATGTTTTCCCACTTCCACCTTGGTATAAAAAATTTTATTTTCTAACAAAGAACTGATGAGAAAAATCGAAAGCCAATCGATTAGGGCTTTGAAAATAAAGAAAATCGCCGATGGGGTGAGGGTGAGGCGTAGGTCGGTTTCAGGTGGAAACGCCTCGCGTATGTACATTTTTGCAACCGTCGATACGCACGTACATGTATATCGTACAAGTATACATTTCTACCGTGATAAATAATATTCTCATACGTCAACTTTGGCGCAATCCGCACGTTTCGGTTAGAAATGGAGAAATGAAAAGTTGTAGAAAAAGTAAAAGGCGATACGTTATACGTACGTATAACGGGCCTTCGAAATAAGGTTATAAAATAGGCAGGTCGAGGTGGACGAGGAAGGCATAGCGAGAGGAGTACAGATATGCGCTTGCATACGGAATATGGAATAGGATCGGCACCTCGGGGGAAATCAGGATCCGTCCTAAGTGTTGCATGAATTATGAACGCGCGGTACGAGCGAACGCGAAACGCGAATACACCGTCCACCCGGTCCTAGTTAGGGGTACTGTAGGGCTCTGTCCGACCGGCCTGCAGCTAACTACCTAACCTAACTCCGACTCTAACCTGATAAACCGTAACCATAACCTCAACCTGTAATAAAGAGACCGGCGTTCGTGCGTACGTATAGGTATGCACATGCATGGAAGAAGCGAATTTCGGTGTTTCAATACGGTGAGAAATTGACGACAGCGCCCCGAATCGACCGTGTTTTTTTCCCCAACCGACGAGCGTTTTTCCCCTGTCTACGCCAATGAGTCGGCCATTAATGAACTTCCGTGGCTACGCCACGGCACGAAATTAACCAATCGTTTTTAACCACTCTGTCGCGCGGGGACGGTAAATAACGGTTTACTCGATATTCCTGAATCCGATATAACAATTGATGGCGCAACAATTAATCTTCGCTATTCTTACAATGGGAGGAGGTATTTTTTTTTTTTTTTTTTTTTTTTTCCGTACAACTATTTGTTGTTTCGGAAAAATGATGATATATAATCGCCAGACCACTCGTCAACGTTAGTGTAGCTCCCGTGGATAGAGACTAATTTGACAAAAAAAAAAGTCCCTATAGATTTACATTTCTGACGCTCTGCATGCACTCGTATATGGGTTTTATTGCCTGATTGCTTTCTGGACAAGGGTGTTTTATGTGTGTACAGTATTGTAAAGTAATGTAGTGATATTTCCCGAGGAAGAATATCGACGAAGCTTCTACGATGTATATTGATACAGAGCTTATCATTCGGTTTCATACTATTGTTGTAATAATTTGTCGCGTACATTTTATCTTATCTATTATTTATTCGAAATTTCACAATCGGTGGATTTCTAAGGTTGCTGATTTCGAATCAGAAGTTGGGATTCGGTCATTCATAGGATGGTAACAGATCGGGAAAATCGAGGAAAATCGGGAATAACTAGGGAGTTATGACGAACCACAAGGAATTGTTTTCAAACTTCAATTATGCTTCGTCAATTCGGCTAACTTTTGGAATTACTGGAGCTTTTGGTCATAAAATCCACCCAACGTTACCCTAAGTTTTGTAGAAAAAAATTAGGGAATTTGGATTTTTTATTATATAGGGAAATATATATATATATATTAGGGAAAAGTCGGGGAATTTTATCTGATCAAAATTGTCGCAACCCTGAATTCAAAATGCTAGATTGAATACGGTGGATGTTAACGCGGGTCTTTACTTGATTTGGATGAAACTTGTGTACCTATAAACCGAGGACTTCTGTAATGTCGCCGGTTGTGAGTCTGAAGTCGAAATTAAGGAATTCAGAATGACTGATTTTTCAGTCCGCCCGATGGAATCTGTCATTTTGAATTTTAGCACCGTGAGGTGAGATGCGTTTAACATAATCAACGCATTCTCGAAAATCCCGCGAGGACCGAGAGTTTCCACCAAATTAAGTTATACCACTTTTCATAATTCCACATTCACAATTTCGAATTGGCAAATTTTGTTGTATTCAGCTTTGTTGTATTGTGCGTAAAATTCGACAATCGTACGATTTCGGTACGGAGGAGAATTTCGCCATGCACGTACGTACGTTCCATTCTCATTTTTCGCACACAATCATAACGCTTGTTGTACACGGACTTACCAACATTGCAAGTACCCGGAGTTACGAGGCTCCCTGAACAGTTCCGTTCGGCGGTTTGAACCGCGTGTGTATAATCGCTTCTTGAATGGGGAATGTTTAGCGAACTATTATTATAATTTTGGCTCCTTCGCAGCGCTGCTGCCGCTGCTGCACCAATCCACTGCTGCTCCTATCTGCTCTCTCCCTGGTCTATTGTTCTATTTGTAGATATTAGTGCCAGAGGCACGGGTATGCGAATATGTATAATGTATGTAGGATAAAGTGGACGTTAGACAAACCGCTTCGTTATAGATCACACCCTCGTCCATACCTTATTATAACATAAGAGCTGCTTGATGATGGACTGTCGTCGTTTTTAACTTTGTAATTTCAAACTTGTATTAAAGAGAGAGAGAGAGAGAGAGAGAGAGAAAACTACCGGAAAGCTGGCAAGGCGGAATCGGTATAAGTGAGATAAGTTATCGGTTATACACTTGCACAGAATTTAAGCGAATATGAAAAATAAAAAATAGAAAATTAAAGATGTAAAGAACGGGGATGGAAAATTGGAAAAGTTGGTATCATCGATCATGTTTTATTCGGGTGGCGGAGACGGCACAGCCAAGGGAACTTGTTAGCTTTGGGAAATAGAATTCAAGAGCAATTTCTGATATATATATATATAATGTATATATATGTATATATATTTATATGGTAACATTTCAATGTGGCTTTTAATGAATAAGCTTCGTCGCATTTTTCTTTTCTTTTTTCCTCTCACCGTATAATGAGTAAATAGCTACTTTGATCGTCACGCTCTTTTTGGGTTTTGGGCAAGATATTATTACATTTATATAATAGTAAAATTTTTCTATACTCTAGGTTTAAGTGTGGAAATTGAATTTTCATTTTCTATCTTATCGTATGCGTCGGTATATACATATGTATGTATATACATATACGTAATATCTGTATTGAAGGTATTCCAAGTATTTGTTTTAATCTTAACTTTACAACATACGGTCTCCGCACTGGTGATATGTAAATCATTTGCTTCTTTTTTTTTTTTTATTTATTTCTCCTTGTTCTTTTCTTATTTTTTTCCCCATCTACCATCATCTCGGAGAGCGTTGCTCGGGGGGAATTTAATACACTGTAAGAAAAATCACAAACGCGGTATAACCTGGTATAAAATTGCATCAGTCTTCTTCTCTTCTTCTCCTCATTCTCCTTGTCTCTTCGCCTTCGTCTCACAGGTCTCGAAATCAGTTCTCACTTTGAAATCGTGCGATGAAAAGAGAGGAGTTCCGCCATTAACTGCCGTAAAACAAACTCGTCCTCTTCTCTCTTCGTGTTTCGAACTAGGCGTGCAGTGTCCGGATGACTATTCGAAGAATAACACGCGCTTGCCGTACTACACATATAGGAATAAATTAATTATATACGTAGTTAGGCCGATTACGCAGCTGCATGGCGTCAAACGCTGACACGTGCACGGCGTGGTCATTAGCGGTGTTGATAATTATTGTTTTATTTAATTTTAATATCAGAGGGACGAAAAATTAACGCGTCATCTGTAATACGTTTTGATCGTTTGTTTATAAGGTATAATCGGTATTCGTGGAGAATAGCGGACTGAAAAAAAAAATAATAATTTATAGGCCTATTGTATTATAAAGTTTAATATCCACTTTCGTATTTTTTTTTTTTTTATCTCACATTATTAGTCAAAATTTTTCAATTAACGTCCTCACTTTCAGCGGTATTATATATTCATCTGTCCAGTCGATCGGTTGGCATGAATTCGGAAGAGAGGAAAAAAAAAGACAACAACAATAATAAAGAAATTTGAACCGATCATCGAATTTTTATGATGACATGATAATAAAAATGCGAGCCGGCTTTTTTTTTGTTCTTCAAAGGCTGGTGATTATATAATCATTAGCTATGAAACTTGCATGTACCTGCGTTGTGATTTTTATTATCTTCTTCGTAATTTTGAATGAGGAATGAACGTAAAAAAATGGCACAAAAAACGAAACGATACGTTCGGTTTCACATATTTGGATTATAACCTACACGCATACATGCATGTTAACATTATACATAAAAAAAATCGATAAACTTTACCCATCGTTTTTCGATATCCCCCCCCTCCTTATCACCTAGCGCGTTTATCGGACGTCGGCGAGCGTAAATCGCGAGGTCGTTTGCCGACGATTCTTCTTCGTGGGGTACCGGTATACCGGTATTTCCGGTTTAAAAGAGGAAACGCCCTCGCCCGCGGTATACTGGCTGTATGTATATACATATATACGTGTGTGTGTATATATATATATATATATATATATATATAATATAATATACGTAGCGACGCCGGCGTCGCTGCCACAGGATTCGAAACACATGGTGTGGGAGGAGGAGTAGGAAGAGGCGAAAATATGGAGGCAGAGAGAGAGAGAGAGAAAGAGGAACGGAGAGGGAGAGAGATGGTTACGTAAGGTGAGTTAGCTTCTTGGCTGGCGTCACTCTATCCGTCTTCCTATCCCGCCATCCGCCGCCACGGCGTGGCCTTAACCTTGCTCGCGTAGCCTCGCCCTCGGCCCTGGGACGTCGGGACGCCCGCGATGCACGCCGTCGCCGCGCCGCCTACCCGCCACTTTTCCTGCTGCTGGCCAACGTCGTTAATTTTGTGTATACGTATAACGTTACATATATATATTTATATTTATATTAGTATCGTCTGGATCCCGCGTCATGTATGGTTTTCCCTCTTTAAATCTTATCACTGCAGATTATCGACGTTTCATTCATACGTTTCGTTTCGTTTGTTCGTTGTCCCGTGTCCTTTTAAATAGAATTTTTATTTTTCTTTATTACCATCTCTACTGCTGATGTACTAATTTTTCTTTTGACTTCGTTTTTTTTTTTTTTTGTTTTTTCTCCTTGTTTGAATTTATTCTGCTTTTTTTTTTCTCCCCTAGTCATAGTTGAGGTAATAACTGTATCTTGTATTCTTGTCGTGTTCAATAACGTTACAGATTTTAATTTATAACATTTGTACAACCATAATGTATTCATGCTGGATAAAGGAACGAAACGTTTTTTATATATATGTATGTATATATATATATATACAAATCAATATGTTTCGACAGATGTATTTTAAATACGTATCATCTACATTCAGCAACTTTATATATCGCGTATTACGATGAAACGATACGCCGGGAAAGAAAGTATTTTTCTTCTCCGACAAGTCGAATATTTGTACTTATTCGTCGCGCATGCGCGAAATAATCGAACTTTATTGGTCTACGAGATAACGTATCGCGGTTATATTTTCGTCTGCAAGACAGGGAAGCCAACTTGACTTTAACGGGGCATTAAATGTAAAACTCTCACGCGTAGATTAACGAATTCGAGTTCGTGTCGTTACGATGACTCGTATAAACAGACGTCGGTCTGAAGTTGATGACGATAATAAAGTTTGCCAAGCCGTCCGTTGAATCAACCTCGAGAAATTCGAATCACCTACGTAAACTCCATAAGCGGTATTCGATAGCGCAGCGGTCGAAGCTTGAGGTGGCAAGCCTGCGTATTGAAAGACGAAGAAGCTCGCGCATGCGCAGTCGGACTCTCGACGATTCGTCAAGTTTCGGTAGTATGTTAATTAATGATTGAAAACGAACCGACGGAAGACTTGAAATTCACGGACGGACAAAGATAGGTCGGTAATCGATTTCGGAAACTCAGTGTAAAGCTTAATTTTCATCACTGCGAGGATACTTTGTTTTCTTTTTTTTTTTTTTTTTTTTAAGTTTCTTCGACGGTATATAAAATTTAATTCCTTCTTCGGTGGAATAATTGGAGAAATAGTGTACGTACGTACGAGTTGCAACGCAATAATACCGAATATTTAATGCTTACTTTTTATTAAATATTCTTACGCGTGTAATTTGCCTAGATATTTCATTGATTTATTTTTTAATTAATACGCCACGTTGTTTCCGCGGTGCTGAATTATACAACCGCGTTATTTTTAACACGATTTTAATCGTGTGCTAAAATTATAACGCGGATTGAAATATTTCGTGGCGGTGGAAAAGTTCCGAGTACAGGGACAATGTAACCAAGCCAAGGTATAATTCACAGCAACGTACGTATGAGCACTGTATAAAACGGTTCGAGGGGAAAATTCACTCAATTACAATGTTCCAATGTTGAATTAAACGCCTGGGATGCCTGCTGTAGGGAGTGTAGATACCGACGGAGAAGTTGAGATTATTGTAAGGCATTTTAGAGCAAAGCTTAGAGTAAGAGAGAGAGAGAGAGAGAGAGAGAGCGACTACAGGGTATAAATTCTCGGGAGAAGAGTCGAGTAATTATACGTATATACCTACCTATCAGCCGGCGAAAGAAGGAGAAGAGTCACGTCAAATGAGAATTTTCGATGATACCGAGAAATCGTGAAACAGTAAACCCACCCCGTGCCCACCCTTCATATCCCATCCCGGTTTAGTTTCCATCGTCTCCGATAACCACCCCTGCCGTTGATGCCTCCCGATACCTCCACTCGTCTTGTTTTTGCTTGAGCCGAGATTTTTGCCAGTAGAAAAATGAATTTCAACCTTCGCATCGTTGAGGCTGCGTCTCGTTCTCGGGATATAAATACGTACGTTAGGGTGTTTCAAACGGAAAAAAAAAATTTCCCTTTTTCTACGAGGTGATGAGGAAAATACTTGTTACAGTTTGAAAAAAAAAAAAAAAAAAAACATCGAAAAGTATGGGAATTTTAGCTCGTGTCTAAGGCCGAGCCGTTTTGATTTTTGAAATGAAGAAATCGAAAAGTCGATCTTTGCACACGTTTAGAATGAATTTTTCTATTATTTGTTTTTTTTCTGCTTTCGGGCCGTAAACTATATTTTTCACATCCGCCGAGAGAAAATACTCGTATAGTATGGTCGTCGAAGATTGATTTGCAGTTTTTTTTTTCTAAACGGTTATTGAAAATAACGACTTGCAACTGTCGTGAATTATTGTTTTTAGATCTTAGAGAATAAGAAACGCCAGCAAAATGCACGCGGAACGTGAATGCAGGAGTATACTCTATACATATGGAGCATTCGACGTCAAATAAAAAATAAATATATAAAAAATAAAAAAAAACAAATATAAAGAATAACAATTCCGTTATGGAAAAATTAAAAACTTACGAAAATAATGGCAAGTATCATGACGGTTTACGGAATTGATTTGGTGATTTTTTTTTTTTTTATAAATTTCACCAGTGCTTGAAGAAAGTCTTAAGAAATAGCCGAGACCCATTTCTGGCTCGGTAAGAACATCTTACTCAAAAATGATCAAAATTCGAAGGCGGTGTGGTACGTGGGCTGCTAATTTGACGTCTAATGTCCCATATACACAATACATTATTATACGTGCATGTATACTTAGTTATACATACGGTTGTAGGGCAACCGTAATACAGTATACCCGATATATATATACACATACACACACACGTACGTACGTATGTATGCATGTATGTATCTGTATTGTATACCTTGGAGTATAATGTGTACACGCCGACGGGGAAATGGAAGGGGATGGAGGAACATTCGAGATACTACGAAAGCTTGCGAGGGGAAATAGGGGAGGAGGAAGAGACGATGGATGGAAGGAAGAATAGCGACGGGCCGGAGTTTCGGCGAAGGTGAAGCGAAAGGCTGACACAAAGAAGCGGCTCTTTCGCCTGAGGAGAGGAGTGGAGAGAGAAAAGGAGAGAGAGAGAGAGAGAGAGAGAGAGAGAGAGAGAGAGAGAGAGAGAGAGAGAGAGAGAGAGAGAGAGAGAGAGAGAGAGAGAGAGAGAGGGTAAGGATGGGTGGGGGGAGGAAAAAAAGAGCGAGGGTTGAGGGCGGTGGTAAATGGCTTATGCCTGCTACCGGTTGTATATACGGGGGTTTTCAGCCCCGCGGTGACAACTCCGAGGAAGAAGAAGACGACAAAAAGTCCGCCGGAAGGGGCGGGAAGGGGGGGGGGGGGGCGAACGGGAAGAAGCATGATGGGGAGGAAGAAGCCGAGGACAATGGGACACGGGGGAAGGAGATTGGAATAAAAGGAAATCGAAGAGGAACCCGGGGATAATATCGCCGATAGTTATGGAAACTACCTTGCCGACCCTTGCAATACTACCCTTTATCAATTATAGAATCGTCGTCAGCTTCTTATTATATTATTCGATAATTAAAAAAAAAAAAAATAAAAAAAACCCCCAGCAGAATTTGGACTCTGGCTTTACAATTTTGTTCAGAATGTTTACGGAGTGTTTTTATTAAACGCTGTTGTTGTTGTTGTTGTTGTTGTTTTCATTTCTGTTTTAAAACGCCAGTGACTCGGGGAATTTCGATGCTGATTTCATATTTGCAAAGGAATTTTTCAAATTACGTTCTTATAAAAATTTTGAATTCGTTATGTAATATGTGCAAAGTTTATTCCTTGAATTCTTGTATTTAAAAATTATGGTTTTGTACACTTGCTTTTTCTTTCGAACATTTATTATGCTTCGATTATTTTCAAAACTCTAACGCTTCCAATTTCTAACGTCATTACGAATATGTTGGCTCTGATTGTGCGGGTTGCGTTCTGCTGTACAACAATAAACAGTCACGTTATTTCAGTTGCGTTCGATAATTTTTTTTTTTCTTTTCAATTTCGATCGTTTTTTTTTTTCTCTTTCATCTCATATCGCGAAATTCGATTTGCCACGCAAAAGAAACATAAAAAAAGAGAGGAAAAAGTAACGGAAGGACGTAAAACAGAAAAAAAAGCAAAAAACATTGTGAAACGAACGAAGATTCAGACTCAATGGAGCTTATTTTAGACCATCGATTATATTAAACAACAATGGAATACCTTCTGCGTTGTCACGAGAAATTCGAGGTATGGAAATTTTCCAGCGATATTCGATATTATATGTGTACGTATGTACATATATATACATATGTATAGGAGTTCGGGTTGTCGCAAGTATTCGCGAAGCTGATTCTTGGTCCAATTTCAATTGTTGAGACCGCTTTTTGACGTGTTCCGAGAAGAGAAAGTCTCTCGATATCGCATTTATGTGCCATACGTATATGATCAGATCGAGTTGCGAATTAAACATTTTAGTTTTTTCTTACATGGAAATTCTCTTCAATTTTTCAGGGCAATCAATTATTCATCGAAATGAAAAAGTTGATTTAACTGTTACCTGAAATAATTGTTATATTTATAGTAAGCTTGCGAATCTTTTTCTTTCACATTGCAGAACTGATGTGCGATTATCATTTTATTTTTTTTGGCTATGTGAATCGTGTAAATCGCGTTTTAAAGTAAACGTCAAAAACTGAAAGAAAAAAAGAAAAAAAAAAAGAAAACAACAAACTCAACTGAATATTCACAAGTTTTCTTTAAGGATTCAAATACCTACGTACGTCAGCTTTCATAATTTACCGTAGGTACGTCAAATATTTCTTACAATGCTTGGGGAAATTTGTAAAATTGTGCGCAAGAAAATCAGTCCGACAAAGTTGTTTCCTTTGTTATATAGTTTAGGCTACTACTCTTATGTGATTAGGTTGCGCGTTACTTGCTGTGAGAGAAGCTGTGCATTACACAAAACGCGGGTTGTACCAAGCGTACAATTAATTATACAAGGTTCTTTACGCGTTGTGGAAACATCTATTTTGCAGTTGAAAAGTCTGGCGAAAAAATGAAACGATACAAGCGCGAAATAGAAGTAAAAGATGAAGAAAAACAACGAAGAGGGGGAAAGAAAAAAAGAGGAGGAAGAAGAAAGAAGGACAGAAAAACAGAAAAACATTTTCCACAACAACTATTCGGCCATATTATACACAATATGTATAGTTATACGAAGAAGTAATTGGATTTTGTTAATTACGTCGTAATTTTTTTTTTTTTTTTCACTCAGTTGTTTTTCCCCCTTTTTTCTCCAGTAATTACACAGATGGTTTTTATTTTTACTTTACGTTGAAAATTTTTTTTCATCTTTTTTCTTGTTTTCGGTTCTTCCGTCGCCACGTAGACATTTTGTTTCCTCTCAACGACTTCATTGATTACTGTACGAAAACACAAATACACACTGTATTATACGACACCGTTGTGTTCAGAATTATCACACATGTTTGATTCTCATCGTTATCTTTATTACAGTAAAATTATTTCCTCGTTGTTTGTTGTGAAAAAATGGATCGCACATGTATTGCAAGGATGATCGATTGTTTTTTTTTTTTTTGATGATTTGTATTAAATGCCAAAATTCTTACAAACGATAAAAAAAAAAAAAAAACGACGGAAAAGGGAAAAGCTCGAGGCGATCGGCGGTGCTCGTCGTTGCAGAATTTCGCGGTCCGCTGTTTTTAGCAAGGGCAGTACCTCGGGGGTGACTTGTATCGATCAGCTGATGGCTGGGTCACGAAGCGGAGCCTCGAGGTTCCGTGTACGCCGACTATGAGAGCGTTACCGTTACGTGGCAGGGTTCGAGCAGGGTGGCAAAATGGTCAGGGAATTGTGGAAAACCTGGAAACGTTACGGAATTCGGAAATTATTGTAAAGTCAGGGAAAATCTCGAGGGCTTTTGAGATGAGTCAGGGAATCGTTAACCACGTTGTTTTTTCCTACGAATACGTCTCGCAATTTTTTTTTTTTTTTAAGCCTTAGACAAATCAGATCTAATACTCATTTTTTTTTTTTTTTTTTTTCACCATCGCCGGAAGGTTCTTTTATTTTCCTCTTATTTAATCGAATGTTTCACAGTAAAATGGTTAGGATTATATTAATTCCATTTGAAATTAAAAAAAAAAAAAAATACGTCATAATTATGTCAACTCGCTTCACCGAATGCGCGTATTTTCAATCGAGAACAAATTTTTCGATAAAAGCTAATCTTGGCGTTGGGCATTCTTGTCAAGGTAGGCGTGACAAGCTGTTATGCAAAAAGGTGGGCTCGTTGTTATTTATTTTCTAATTCAACGTTTGCCCAGGTCCCGTTTTTTCTGTGTGTAATGTAAGAAGTATCGAGATGAAAAATGGATTATAAGGAGTGTGGGAATATTATACTCCCGCGGAACGTGAAAAACGGCGATTTGTGCCGAATTTTCAATTCAGCTTGTTCGAACACGTCGTGTATGTGTTGCTTAGCTTAGCTTTCGACATATCGGACGCACCGTGGAACAAACGTGAAACCGTTTTGCCAAATCGATATGGTTTTCATCGTTTCTTAGCGCGAGCATTGAATTAAACGGAAAAATGATTAATATTATAGAAGGCGGGGTGAAAAAAAGGCGAAAGAAAAAAAGAAAAGAATTTAAGAAAAAAATAAATTAATTCAGAGAAACCGAAATGAAACGGACATACGCGTAGGTGAAAACTATTTCCACACACATTCACGCACGTATAAATATGCATAACCGCTCACGCTTATCGACTAATGGCCGTAAATGCTTTCGTACGTACAATGGAAGCTTGAGGACGTTTTTATTTATTTTTTCCTCTTTTCTATGATTGTGGACGTATAAATATATATCGAGGTATTTCACCGTCTTTCATTTATATTTATTGTCTCACGAGTTACTTAGAGAAATCTTTGCAGAAACTTATCACGGATTAATGCTCGTTACAATACCGTGCAGAAATTAGCTACCTCAGTATATTTGGCGATTAAAATTTAAGGAACTTTGATTGGTTGAGAATCTATACGTTATAAAAATTTTTATCATCTCGAGATGAGATCGCACTGATTGTGAGAGAAATTTTTAGTTCCCGTTACCGCTCAGTCCTTAACTGTTTTCATTTTTTACCACAATCGAAAAATGTAGTTCTAGGTAGAAAATGAAAATTAGTTTTCTAGCCGTTACTGTTACTATATTTTCTTGCAACGGTTGCGAAAATTTAACGCTCGTGCAACGATAAATTGACGTCAAAGCCTTGTTTGACTAAAAAAGTAGCGTAAACCTCAGAAACTGATTTTGCGTTGCAATTATCAAACAAGGATCGACAATAACGCAAAATGGTTACGATACATTTTTGTTACGTTACGTTTTTTAACGATACCTTTTTTACTGAATTTTTCTAGCTACCGTAACAAATGAAATTTTTCTCAGTGCATCGTGAGAAATAATTATACTCAACTCAAGACCGTCTCGTACTTATCAGATTTTTAAAAATGATAAATTTTCGGGTAACCAAAGCCTCCGACCGAAAAGAAACAAGACAATTTAACATCGAAAATCGCATCGTGCAAGAAAAATTGGCTACTCCTCTTGCAGCAGCAGCAGACAGGATGAGCCGGTGTCCTCTGCAGTAGAAACAGCGATGCACAGAGACGCCTAGACGCCTAGATGCGATTACACAAGTCGACGGTGTCTTGCAGGGCGTTTTCGGATTAGACGAGAGCTCATCGTCGGCTTAGCTTGAGTTAGGAGAGATCTCGCATTACGCGGAGGAGCAGCTATAGTCTTTGTTACTTCGGGGAAGTCGAGATTCCTCAATTTTGTTGCATTCTCGTCCCTTGCTCCTCGCTGCCTTCGTGCCGAGAATACGATACTTGCAGCGGATCGAGTCAAAAACGCTCGCGCGTTTTCCAACAAATGCAAATATACTGTACCGAAAGGGGGGGGGGGGGGGATCTGCAGAAGGGTACGATGAGGGAAAGGAACACGATCGTTGTATTGTTGTTCGGTTGTTTATAATATTTAGTACGGGGGATTTTTATTGTAGGTACAAGCTAATATGGTGTGACGGTTTTTTTTTTCTTTTTTCTTTTTTTTTATCATTTGGATTACAAGTGTAATCGTCTCGATACTTGTTCATTTTCGAGTGATATTTACAAGGTGTGGAAGAAAACTGTTTTCTAATGCATCGACGATGAAAATAATTGATATTCAATTTTATCCGTCCGTCGATAATTGCTTCGTTTAGCAATGCTTATATAGTATCGTCGAATCGGAGTAACTTGTTTAATTTAGAAGAATTTTCTTGACCTTTGTAGTTGACAGGATAGATTGGTTCTATTGGGTACGAAGGTCTGGTGTCCGCAAGAAAAAATTTTATTTTTATAAACAAAACGTTTCGGCAAGGTCGCGGCCAGCCATCTCTGGTTCTGTTAAAACAATGTTACAACAAAACTTATTCTCTATGCATAAACTAATATTCAAAAATGTGTAGGCTAAAAACGATTTTCATACGGGTACAGAATTATAGCGATAAACTGTTGACAGATATAATTCGTTGAATTTTTTGGAGGTTTTTGGGTCCCCATTTTACATTGAGAAACAAAGTTTAGAGTAAATTTAAATTTAAGTTATAAAAAATAATATTTACTTTAATATAGGTGAAAAAAATAAACACAATTTTCAACTGTTTATTAGAAATTTTAACTTATCTAAGGGGTTGCACTGGCTGACTTCGACGTTGTCAAATGTATGTGTGTATCTGCAAATATCGTAGTTCAGTTGTATCAAACGCGAAAGAAGGCTGAGCAGCTCCATTTTATACGCATTTCTAAACGAAAATACTCCAATTCATTTTTATTTAATGCAGATTTAAAGAAATTGCATGAATTTTACGAATTTGCTTTTCTCATCGTGCTTGTATACAGAGGTACGTGACTTCGCAGGTAACGTCGAGTGATTGATCTTGAACTACATATTAGCTTAATTTTAAGCGAAGTTTAAGTAATTGCATTATGGGTGTATAAATGTGCGATTCAATCCAAGTATATACGCGATGAATTTTCGCTTCATTCATATTCATACCGCACATCGTCCAATTCGAAACAAAACAAATGATGACGAGGAAAAAAAAAAAAGAAAGAAAGAAAAAGAAAGAAAGCTGCGTCCGGAATGCGATGAAAAATTGACTTTTGAAGCTCCGAGTAAAGTGATTCTGATCATCAGAGGCAAAGCGCCCCTGCGTATATTCGATGGCCGAAAAAAAAAAGAGAGAGAATCGATGGGTTTCCTTTCCTTTCGGCTCGTGGTGCAGCGTTTATAAGGGGTGGCTTGACAGGGATCGATACGTCAAGATGACAGTGAAATTGAAGGCCCCGAGTCACGTGAGGAGGCCTCGATAGTCGGCGAGCTTTTGACAAACCGTCGAGCTGTCGCGTGAAACCTTGCCTTCCACCTTCCCGAACCTTCGACCTTCGACCTTCGATCCGCCGCTCTTACGTAGGTCGCCATTTACTCCCTTACAGCTGACGATGAGTTGTGCTCTCTCTCTCTTGTTGTATTTTTTAAAAAGTTGTTGTATTTACTAAATAGAAAAAAACTGCTTACTGCTTTTTTTTTTTATTATTTGTTTCTTTTTAACTTTTTTTTTTTTTTTCACCATTTAGTTCTCTAAGCATTGTATGTCTTATAATATTGACTGTGGTTATCGGGAAGGTTGCTCCAGAACTTAATAAATTACTCTTTACTCTGCTCTAATCGTTTTTTCTCTCTACTTTTCCGTCTATTTCTTGTCTGTCTCTTCACTCGTCGCATCTTTTTTATAGCGCGTGATCTGTAATACGGGTGCCAGTGCACATCAAATCTTGGGACCATCGCAGAATAGTAGAAGGGTCGGTGTATTTAACTTTAAAACGACGCGAACATGTCTGGTTTTTTTTTTTTTTTTTTTTTTTCTACTACGGGCAAAAATTATCGTTTCGGGTAAACGTCTGTAATGTTAATTAAATTAAAATTTAGCCCCGTTAGCTCGGAGAGAGAGCGAGAGAGAGAGAATAGAATATAATAGACAGAGACACGGAAACAAAGCTGCACAATTTGTTGTTACTATTTTGAGAAATGTATTTACATACCGACGCGTCGCGAGTTCCGTCGGTGTCTTCTTGTTACTCGACATTTTTGTACGCTTAGTCGCTTGGATGTACATGCGTGTAGGTATACCGCACGTACGTACCGATGTATTTTTATTTTCATTCCTCCTTCTGTGATTAATAATTTACGATGTACGATTTATCTTCAATCCCCTTGTACGCCGAGATCCCTTATACGCGTACATATATCTTTTTTGCTCAATGGTACCGGCAAAGAAAGAGGAGGAAATGGTGGATGAGGATGAGGAGGATGAGGAGGATGAGGAGGACGAGGAGGACGACAGAGGTTTCTCTCGTAATACCTTTTTGATACGCGTAACGTTTGCAATGCCCTGCTACTTTGATGTAATATAAGTAAGTAGTAGGCATCCTGTGTATGCCACGTTCTCGAGCAGCGTTCTCAGACTATTCTCGTTTTATCCTTTCAATTTTGATCTTCAAAATATTTATTAATTCTTTTTTCCATATTTTTTTTTCTCCTCTTCTTATATTTCACCCCATCGCATCGTTTACGGTTGTAAAGGCCTCGTCGGAGAGGAAAACCGGTGTGGTAGTGTAAGATTTTTGTACGGTAAAAAGTCTGGATTCGTACAAACGTACGAAAGTACGCGGTAAGTAAAATACGAAAAAAGTATGTTCCGAACAGTGACGTATAATTTTGGAGTCTTTTTTTTTTTCGTTTTTCTTTTTGTCTATTTTAGTTTAGCGCCGAATAGAGTACGGCCAACTACTTACAGTGAAATTTCTCTTTGAGCACAAAATAGTGATGTTCGTTACATGCGTACGGTATATATCAACAGGTTTCTCATTCTTCTTCGTCATTTTTATTTCCCCTGTTAAATCATGGTGTATTATGGAATAGACAATAATTCGAAGGGAAGAATAAGTTTAGAAGTATAAACAAAAAGTGTTCTTTTTTTCTTCTTAATTAATGTTTGTTGAAAATATTATATAAAATTGCCTAAAAGTATTATAATTTATTACAGAATAATGATTATCTCGTTTGGAAATACATTTTGGCATAGTTAATTCATTACGTTACATTGATCTTTGAAATAAGCGAAGAAGAAAGGAATAACACGGAAGACCACACATCATTTTTATTTCATTTCTTTTTCTTTTTTTTTTTTTTTTTAATAATATACGTATTATACGCAACAAGTACGTACACGATATGGATATATAATATGTATAGTTGAATGAGAGATATTTTTTACGAGTTCTTTTTTAATAACCGGCGAGAAGACCGAAAATTCTCAATCATATCACTGAAATAAGACAAATTTCCACGCGTAGTAGAAATATTGCTGCGTATTATACATCTACGTCATTTATTGATATGTGCATTGTAATTCTTAGATGATATAACAGGAATCGCGACGAGAGATGTAACATGTGTAGGTATTCCATTGGAATTCCAAACCTCGCGGTTAGAACGATTTTTGCAAATTCGTTCTCTGCGGTGAATATATATATATATATCTTCCTATCTTATGTCAATATTATTTTGTCAAAATGTAGCAGGGAGAAAGAAGAGTAATATAAAGAATGTGAAAAAATATTATTCGCCCACACCGCGACTTGCGCAAAAAAAAAAAACCAAAAAAACAAAGAAAGAAACTAGAAATGGACAGAGAAATAAAGATTATGGTAAGATTTGTGATTGTTATCAATGCAAACTGTGTGTGTGTCAGATTAGAAACGGTGTAATTACATCGCTGAAGGATCATTGTCGTGCCAGAGGATCGAACGAGGGCTAACAAAAGGAATCCTATTAGCGGAGCGTCTGTATAACGTATTCGTATTACAACTCGTAATGCCCGATTTAACCTATTATGTTATTATCATCGTCATCGTCATTGTCGTCATTATTATTATCATTATTATAATATCATTATTATATACCGCGTATTTCTTGTAATCCATATTTCTCAAATTTGTTGAAACAAATTATTTTTCATTGTTGACGGGGGAAAAAAAGAGGGAGAAAAAGAGGCAAAAATCTCTTATGTGGAGGGGGAAAATTCCTTTCATTTTTCAGGACGTATAATCGGTTTAAGAAGGTCGTCCAGTGTGAAGGCTGTTTTTTTTTTTTTTAAGGTTTTTTGGTGCATTTCTTTTAAGACGAATCACTGAAATACAATTTATCGTAATTTTCACATTATATTTATTGACCTTTGAACAAAGTTTGCATTTTTTGGAGACGATATATTGAATGTAACCTAATTTATACCGTTCACGATTGCTTTGGCAGTATTTTTATTTCAATTTGTTTACCTCAGAGAACAGAAATTACAAGAGTTAGGCAAAGGCAAGCACTTTACGTCTCTGCATACGAGAATGGGATTCGATGAAATCTCCGTCAAGTTTCTAAATCGATGTCGCAGATTGGCTTTATAATTTTCACTACGAAAGTACATGACTAAAAACGCTGTTGCAATTTTTTATTCTCCGAATTTTTCGACCCAGCGTATCTGAAATATGATTTGTAAAACTTGAAAAAAAAAACCAACTTTCCAAAATCTAAAAATATTCAGAAAAATCTTACAGAATGTAACAAAATTTTTGAAATCTACCAGAAGATGGAGATTTCGTGAGTTCAAAATATGAATTAAGAAAAATAAAATAATTACTATTATTGTTGGATTGCATTTTTTGACGGGAGAATGAGCATATATCAAAGCACATTATAATATAATATGGGCTGGAAAATGTTTATTCAGAGAGTTAGAGGGAACCAAATATATTATGATAATATTTAATACGATTGACGATAAAACGCATGAATACCGTATACAACAACGTACGTGCAATTATGCATATGTAACTTATACTTTTGGTTTTTTTTTTTTTTTTTTTGTTTTTTCTTCTTAGAGCTATAAAAACGAACTCCCGCAGATGACAGGCATGCCCGGGAGATATTCTATTTCCGGTAAAAAGTTTTCACTCCTGTAACTCCGCCGCATGTTCACGATCCTTTTAACTATTTTCCGTTGTTCGCTTACTAACTCGATACGACAAGTTTTCAAAGAATATCAATATTCAGCCTTTGCTGCTTTTCTACAAAGTATTACATACTACTTAGGTATATTATCATTTCATTTAGGTACGTATCTCGAATTGTATAAATGGTAGGCGGATTCACCCTTATATTATATTATGTACGTATAAATTGTCCATGTAAATTTATCACATAATATCGGGCTACGTGTATAATGTAAAGTTTCAATTTTCGCTTGCCATTTTTCTTTTCCGGAATATCGACGTAATTATCTTTCTATACGGATTTGTTTCGCCTCTGAACCTCGTGCCTGATTGTAAGTAAATTTCACAGTCAATGGGTGATCGTGAAATCGTCTTTAAACTTCGCAAGCCTCTCTGTTTGTCGACGCTTTTAGGTATGTCAGTTACACCTGTCTACTTAATTCGCGATATTCTTACAACTTTACGGAATGTTGCGGAGGGCGCAGTTTCAATACGAGAATCTAATCTCTCGCTATCAATCTATATTATAATAAACACCGTTCCGTGCGGATAAATTCAGGGTCTGCGAGAGAGATGATATCTGCATGAATAGAATTGGAGCGATATATCGCGATGGAGTTGAGGGTGAACCGAGTATATATGTATAGAAACTTGGAATTGAACCCGTACGATGACGAAGACGAAGACGACGACGACGACGTTTCTGCAGAGAAAAGGCGAATTGTCGAATCTGCCGGGGAGAGTCGAGGGACCCGGTGATTCTACCTCTTGCAAGTCACAGTTGCCTTATTCACCGAAAACGTGACCCGATGACAACGAGTTTCTATTTCTATTCGGTGCAAATGTATATATATATATATATATGTGCATGTAACATTATACATAGGTGTGCCCTATTGACAAAATCTCATCCGTCTTTCGTCCTGTGACAATTCGATTCGATGCCTCTCTTCAGAGTCAAGTACGTCTATAGGTAATCTGATATTCGGCGGGATTTACAATTGGAATTGAGAATTTATTTGAGACGTGGAGGGACAAAAACTGACGGTTCGAAAATTGTTTTTTTTTTTTTTCAAGTTCATCCAGAAAAATAAATGAGTAGCGATAATTTTAGACATTTTTTATCACTGTGTTTGAAATGACTTTTAAAATAATTTTGGATTTATCTGGTTTTGATTAAACCTTACATGAATTTGTCCCTTCGTTTGACAATCTAACAATGTATCCGTAATACAAACGACTGGCCGGTGAAGAAATTTTTTCTTTATATTTATAGAATGAGTAGCCAAGTTGAGGACATGACTTTTTTTTATTCAAAAAAAAGAATTTTTTTTATGTTACTAAAGGTTAGAAAAAATTATTAATTATGATCAATAAATTCTGATTATGAAATATACAGCACTGGAAACCCATTAGTGTGTGATTTAATTTTATTTCGCTTTTAGCAAATGAAATCAAATAAGTGTATATTTAATTGTTTATTGAACCATATAATCAATGGATTTATCCGCTTTTTATCACCCACTTCTCGTATAATTTGTTTGATAATATTTCTCGAGAGTTGTACGATTATCGATTATGAAGAGAGAAAAAGAGAGAGAGAGAGAGAGAGAGATAAAAAAAAATTATACTACGGTATAACCCTGGATATAAATTCCCGCAGGAGAGCGCATGGGAAAAGTTTAACGTTCTTACACGTATACGTTTAAAGTACAGCGAGGTCGTGTTGCGTAATGTCGTAAATGAGAAGGAAGCTCTTTGCTCTTTTCGCCCTCTTTTCTCGTCGCCCAGCTTCGTTCCTTTTACCTGCTGTACCTACCGTTTCATTGAAGTACAGTTAACGCGACCCTGAGCCGTGTGCGTATCCATAGTACCTATATGCACACGTAACTATAGTAGTATAGGATCTTGCATAGGTGGGTTTTACATCCTCGTCCTCGTCATCGTCGTCGTCTGAAGTGAAGGAGACGCTGTCGTCAAGGAGGAGGAGGAGCGTCTTACGGAAATCGCGTCACCGTCACGCATTTCTTTTTATACGTATGCACCTTACGTACGTCGATATCACGCACATACTCCTCCATACGTGAGCTTGAAAAGCTTTCGAGTGTCGCGTTTTCGCCTCAATTTTCCCCCTCTCCTTATGTCTTTCGCCTTCATACCCGGGTATTCGAATAATCCTCTTTCCTTCTCTTGGCTTTTCATTCCACCACACACTCGTTGCGACTTTATATAGATTTTAACATTTGACTATGTTCGGCACCGGCTTATTACACAGTTTTCGAACGAACAACGTACGTTCATTGTACAACGTGTCATGGACGCTGAGTTCCAATTTTCAAGCGATTTCTATGTAATCTTACAACGAGTACTGTAACAAACAAGTTGAATCGAAAAAATCCTGCTGCAGTTTGTAACTTGTACCACCAACCAGGCACCAATTCCAGTCTCCGTTTCAGGGATGAATTTATCCACCTCATTAGTCAACACCAAACGGCCGTCTTCAACGTGCTATCTCTCTAGTCTTGTTGCTACTGTAGCCACCCTGCAGCGATGAGAATGAAAAGGCGAGAGAAGAATAAGAGTGAGAAAAAGGAAAAGAAAAAGAAAAAGAAAAAGAAGAGACACGACGGTTACCTCATCTATTTGCGCCCTTGTGCTGCGCTGCGACATATGAATCAGTTCAAGTGCCCGACGACACTGTGTGTATAATATATTTAACTTTGATGGTGGAAAATTGTCGCAGACTTTTCCGTGCTTGAAGATTTTGCGTTAACAACACCTGTACGGAGACCCGGAGACTCGTTCAACGATGGTGTCGGAGGTGTGTGCGTTTGCCGCACGTCACGTTGTATACCTATCCAGGCACGAATGAGCTACCGCTAGCACTTCTCGCGTGTTTCACGGGCTTCACACGAAATTCATGGTAACCCTGTCGGACGAAAATCATTCCGACATTCAAACGCTTGTACAAATACGGTCACGCTACACTGTCTACTTAGTATTTGTCACCGTATTTGCTCGGTTGGATGGCTGCTTGCGTGTCACCGTGCGTAATTTACGAACAGAGGTGGTGGCTAGGCGGTAGCTGCTTTGGAAGAATGTGTTTATTCTACCGTTGCAGCGTTGGTCGGAGGAACGTGTTGTACGCAGAGCTTCGGATACTCCCGGTGTGTTTTCCATTCCTTGGGTCTTTCTTCTCTATTAATACTTTCCCTTATTACCAGCAAAAGGCATAACCATTCAGCTACCCCGTTACGATAATATAATACCCGAGCACTCGCATTAGCCCGAGTGTTTTGTCGACGATGAACGTATTCGGGGTCTGCTTCTGTACCTCCGAACCACTACCGCGTAGACACACACGCGTAAGAAGTCGCGGACGTAGTAAAACGAAAGGAACACAAATATTTGTAAGCTAAGTTATAGCCGCGAGGGACGGACCTCCTCCTTCCCTACCCATTGGGTATGGGATCGCATGTTCTACGGTAACCACGACCACGATGACGACGATGACGAGGCGAGGGTCTGCAAAGCTGCTGCTGCTGCTGCTGCTGCGTAACGAACGGTGAAACCTAGCGGGCTTGAGTGGCAGTTCAATTTATATTAATGAAAGCGTATATGCGACCTTTTACCTCTTAACTCATTTTATATCCTGACTCCCTTCTCCTCATGCTGTGTTATAGTTTCATAACGTGACTTCCTTTCTACCTGTTCTGCGGGGGGAAGAAAAAGAAAAATTTACACCGTTCTTCCACACTCGAGTTGTACGGATATAACGTATTGTATGACCTATGCGTAGGTTGTAGGTATCGGCGTTCCTCTTCGAATGCGTGCTTGGATTTATTATGCATGTCATCACGCGGGGGTTTGATCATATGGTATTGTATATCGGAGAAGGATGTCTTATTACAAAGATGAACGAGCCCCGCTGGTTGAATCGAAAGTTGGGGAAAGAGAGAGGAAATCGTTTTAAAAATATCCCGCAATGCCGTTGACTTGAATGATTGGAAACACGAAAGAAACAACCTTCCTATTACGTGGCAGGAATAATTATAAAGAAAATCGAGTAACTCGGGAATGTTTTCTGGTTTACCGTCTTTCGATTCAAACGGCGAGTCCCATTCGGCCTTAAAAAAGAGACTACTGTCATTCGAAGCCAGTCTTGAACCGTGAGACCATTCACCAATGACGCTGTTTTTCAAGAGTAACCACACGCGAGAGTGCAGCTGGTACCGATTTGTTGAAAACAATTTATGCCATGTATTTCGATAACAGACGCTTTCGTTGTATAACCAAAGCACACTTGATCCATGTACACGAATTACGGATTTCAGGGTAAAGCGCCCGTATTATACCTAGGTTGGATGAAATTGTTGGTCGAGCGATTCTCTCCGGGTGGAATGTATGAATATGGAATTTATATATCCTTGACGCGTGGCTGGCTGGCTGGCTGGCTGCTGGCGTCGAGGGAGACGTCGTCGTCGTCGTTGACGTAGTCGTGTCGTATTTACGTTGTCATTCGCGTCAGCACCGTTTCGGGAGGGTGACGTCCGTCTCGCCTCACCTCCTCCTCATCCTCCTCATCCTCCTCCCGGTTCGGGAACACCACTGGAGGTACGCCGCTGCCTCCGGAAATTGAAGGGACGAACCGAACAAACATTGACCATTGTTCCGCGCCACTACCGGACTACCGGACTACCGTATACCGTATACCGTATACCGTATATCGTATATCGTATATCGTATACCTACCGCCTTTACCGCTGTATCTGCGTCCATGCGTGTATACGACGCAGGTTGCTGCTGGGTAATGCACACAAGGTACGCGACGACACCTCCTCGCGGACGTCTGGGACAAGCACGAACACCCACGAGGTACTCGCATCGCCGCCTCCTACGTACGGCAGTACGGCTAATGACATAACCTGCGTGACGTTTTCATCCATGTATTGTATTACCTTGTTATAGGTATGTACCTACATCATGGAAAAATTATGAAATACCGTGCAGATTGGACACGGCGATGATGCCGGTCGGGAGGGTATCGAAAAAACATTACCACGAGTAGTGGCGTAATCTCTTCGGGTGCACATTGGTGTACGAATCGAAATTCATAAGAAAACTGCCTTTTTTTTCTTACAATACCTTGATAACGCCACGTTATGGTATTAGAGCAAATGTTAATTAGTGACCGAACGATAAGCGTATCGTGGAATTCAATCAAGACTGGAGTTGCATCGCTATTTGAGTGTTAATTAGGTGTATCGTATTGAATATGAACACGCTCGATTATTTTATGTGATTTAAAAATAACTTCGTTTATTTACATCGTTCTCCTGATTTGCGGTTTCGAATTGTTTCAAGAAAATAGTACCTACGAATTTTTTTTTTCTTTTATTCATCACCGAGGACGAAACGTGAAGTTTGTTGAAAACACTAAAGAAACGGGAGACGAATAATTGGGTTACGAATTAGTTTGGTACAGAGTACTGATCGTTAATCTTTAATTAGAATCTAAAAAGCAGCCAATTTCTGAAACCACCCTTGTTTCGTAGATTCCCAACAGTGCTCTGTTGCCGTGTCATCACGTCATCAACAACGCCATGTACTTGCAATGAAATTGTTTTATTTGCAAAACGTTAACGAACAACTACTGATAATTACGCTATTCTTCATCGAGGGGTTTTCGAACATGACTCTGCCAATATCAGAAAATGTATCCGGCGAGGTGAACAACCGCTAATGTCTATATCCAGTGTCAATGTTAACCCCTTGGCTTGGAATTGGATCATAATTTTCCAAGGGTGAGAAAGCCGCCGCGACACTTGAGCTGGTGTTATGTTATAAGATACATGTACGTATACACATATATGTGTCTATATCAGGTATATACGCGCGGTTGGCGCGTACTTTGGCGGATGGATGACGGGTGTAAAGTAATTGGTTGATTCCTTTCGTTGGCGTGTTAATTCCGGACGATCGTCGAGAGGTAGGGAAAGGAGAGAAAGAGAGAGTCAGGTCGACGCTGGAAATGTCAGACAAACAGCTGCATAATAAACGGGGGTTAGCGAGAAACTAGCGGCATTGCTGGTTAAATCAAATCACCTGTCACATTAGTTGCTCTCCAGTTACCACCCGGCTTCTCTCTGCCATTTCGTTGCGCCCCCGTACTTCACCCCGGCTCGACGTCACCTGGGGACCGACAGTCAGCCAACCAACCAGCCAGCCTATTTGGATACGGAACGGAATGGAACGGAACGGCTAATATGCTAATTGCATAATACAGCGGTCGCGGGATTATCTTGAAATTTCGCACCGGAGCGGAATTCTCTCGGATAGGGAGATAGAGATAGATAGAGAGAGAGAGAGAGGGAGGGAGGGAGGTAGGGAGGGAGAAGGGGGTGCGTCTTACTTCTCCGTGACAATCATCGTTACCACTGCCTCATACATTCACCCACCCTACCATACCCTACTCCCCAGGCCCTATCCTTCACCCTCTGTACTCCGTTACGTCGGCTCCCGTTTTCCCATCTTCACAGCGTTCACGTCCCTTGAACCTTCGAGCGCAGTCCCTCGTCACGAACGAACAAAGGAATCCCTTCTCGGCATAAAAAGGGTTCAAATGTTGGGCAAAGTTCTGCTGCCGGGGTTATGTTATACACTTCGTAACACGTTGAATAGACGTCCGTGACGTTAGCGGCTGCCTGCCTCTGCCCGTCTCTCTCTCTCTCTCTCTCTCTCTCTCTCTCTTTCTTTATCTAACTCTTGCGCGTTAGTAAGTTCTAGATAGATATTCCCGTACAGGAGAACATAGACTGCAGCCGGTGTAAAAGTGACTCTAAGACTCCTTTAAACCACTCTGGACTCTAGACTTTGGTCGTATCGTCTCTCCAGAGTTTCTCTACCGAACCTGAAGAGAGAAGGGAAGGAGGAAGGAAGGAAAGAAGGAAGGAAGGAAGGAAAGAAAGGAAGAAAGTAGAGGCAGGTTGGCGGCGCGTGTCACGTCGATGTCGTGTCTGCAAATATTTGTCTCCCCCGCTTTCTCGATGCTACGCGATTGGAAAGAGCAGCGTTCGCTTCTACTCTTATACCCTTGTGTCCATAATATATGTACGTTTCTCCGTGCCTTCCATTTTCCTCCTCCTCCGCTTCCTTCTCACTCACATCGCTGACTGTAATAACTACTTCCGTCCGATTCAATTCTTCCATTAGTTTCATTTTTTTTCGTCTGATATTACATACCTATTTTACTATTTCAATATTGTATAAAGAAAGGTTTGTAAACTCTGGAGACGAAATGTCTGACTGTGTCTCTGCACTTTTCACCGTCCTTCGTTCGCTTGAAATTCAAATCCTTCAATTTGACGTTAACCCTTTCAGTTACCCAATTCAGTTTTCTTTTTTTTTCTTTTTTTTGTCACGGAAGTGCACCTATACGTTTCCTGTTTACTTTTCGACGCTGAATGCGAATCTGATGTCAAAATTGAATACAATCAATAAGAACCCCTAAAATTGTGAGTGAAAACAAGGTGAATTGTCACAAAGTTATTTCAGACAGTGGTCTTGAATGACATTTATATGAATATATTTATTTTGAGACAGTAAGATATTAGGCCGAGAATAGGTTCGAACCTCCATACTATCTGTATGCACCCCTAAGGAGGGTGAATATTACCCCTAGGCATTGAATTTTGTAAATCCAATTGCCATTCTGAGATCTCTGTTTGTCAACCAATGAATTCCAAGCGTTTTTAATATTCGTTTAATTATAAAATTTCTCCACCAACGAATTACATTAACGAAAATACCGTTTTTTTCTTTGCATTTGTTTATTTACAATAATTACAAACAATTACGAATTCCCAAAAAATCATAATCATGCGAAGACTTGAATATTTTTTTAATCTGAAAATGCAAAAAAAAATGAGAAATAAAAAATAAAATGCAGGATAGGGCCAAAAACAACTTGTCCCTGCGAATGACTGGCTCAGCTGTAAAGTGCGAGGGATCAGCGCTATTCCCTCGAAATGCGATGGGCGAACACCGTTCGTGCAAGTCCTCGCTCTCCCTCTCCCTCTCTTTCTCTCTCCTAAGGGTGCTTTCACATTGATTAGTTAATCCGTCGTCGACCGGCTCTCAACCCGATTGCGCTGTACGATACCTCGCATCACCGTGTCAGTGCGATGATGTGTTTCTTCGTCCACCCCTTTTCGTCATTCATCCCGCATCACCGCCCTCTTTCTTCTTGTCCCCGTCACGCGGTGTTTTCTCCTTCCGTCTTGTTTTTCACCTCCCTTCCATTTTGCGAAGAAAAAAATAACGAACGACAATGTAACAAAAGGGAAACAAAAATTCTGCTACACCCCCCGCATTGTAATTAAATACTTGGCTGGAAACCAAAAGACTGTGACGCGACTTTCTCGTTGTCTCTACCGCATGACGTCATCGTCGGCGTATAAAGATGCATACGTGGTACGAATCACGTGTGTACCGCAGAGATATGTTGGTATAGAACTGCAGTCTCATATCGTTGCCGGTTTTACCCTTCGTATAACTGCACCGTTGGGCAACGTGTACTTGCCATGCTTCAACTCCGTACTGAATAATAGAACGGCTCTCTGAGACGACGACGATGCGGAAGCCATCTTGGATATATGTATGCGCCTTGTATTATGGAACGGTTTTCTGGGTGAATGGAAAACTTTGACGGTTTTTTCTTTTTTTTTTTTTTATTCTTAGCCCTTTGCGTTATTACCGCGGACGGAGGTACGTACGTAACTTGAAGAAAAATTCGAATTTCTTTTCGAGGACTTTAAAAAAAGAGAAAAAAAAATGAAAAAAAACTTCAGCCCGTCCGTTCAAATATCCTCCTTTACCGCGGATTGAGTATTGCGTGCAGATAGCGATATAAGAAATGAAATATCTGCGATATCGCGGTCAAATTGTACCGGCGGATAAAGTTTGGCAATTTTTTTCACCCTGTCTTTTGGTGGGTATATACGTATATATACACGCATATATAAATGCGGCACCGCAAGCTCTTCTTTTATCATTCTTCATATAACTAATGTCTCGTATTCCTGTTTTATTATTTTACTTACATAGTTGATCACCTCGAGCCTCCGTGCAATGCGGAGTTTATTGTCCCGGTAGTTTTCTTTTTTTCTTGATCCTTTTTCTCTCTTTTTTTTTCGTTTCTCTTTTGCGAGCAATTTCCCCGGGATATGTTTGGATCTTGAATACGGTATAAAAATGTGGGCTTTTTGCCCTTCTTTTATATGTATACATAGATATATATATATTTACCGTACGGAAAATATATCTAGTCAATCAGTGGTCATTTTATTGTCATGCGATACGTTCCGGGGATTTGTGCAGAGCTCGTTCGTATAGTTTGGCGGCGTTAAAGAGCGAACTGTAACGTCAGAGATAAATGCTGTTTTCCTCTTCTCTTGGTTATATCTGCAAAATGAGTTATAGGCTCTGCGTAACATTCGGACACACCTTGTATACAGCCATTTACGGTTTGTTGATGCGGGAGATTGGTCAAAGCTCGATGAAACGACCCGGCATAGCGGAAAAAGAGGACTTATATTTCTCTCTTTAGTTGTATAAATCGTTCGCAATTCCATTCCAGGTGCGCTGAGGTCGTCACGAAATTGCAAAAATCCGCAGATGCTTAACGGATATTTCATAAACCGATTCGCAAAACGATTGGAAAGTCTTTGTAGCTTTCGTTTTCACCGTCAATTATATTTTCCACCGTGTGTCCAATAAAATTTTGCAACGCCGTTTATACGCGTGCCGGAAGTTTGATGTCATTTTTCGCCGAGATTTCGCGACGTTGCCTCTTTTTTTTTTTTTTTTTGCCGTCATTCAATTTTCGCGGATGATCCTCGGGATCAAGTTTCTCGCAGGCACAACGCCACGATATATTTTTTCCAATTTTCCATCTCGCGATGATTCCTATTTGGCTCGTTTCATCGACTGAAATTTTATTGCCTCAATTTCGCCGAAACATTTTGCCGATCTAACACGTGTGTACTGTATATGTACATATATACTTTATACACATATGTACGTTTATACGTAAATACACGGTGAAACGTATACAATTTTTAAACCTTTATTTCTCAAAGCAACGCTTGTCGTATATGTATATTCGCTCTTGCCAATTTTTTACACAACAATATTAGACAGGGAGACGGGTCCTCGTTGTCACAAGGCTGATATCCCGCCGCTAGATATTGGAACGAGCGAGTTTGAAACAAATGAATATTGTTAATTAGAATATCGCATGACATGCGACCTCGTTGTGATTGAAAAACTGAAATTGGGCTTAATGAGTAGGTAATTATTTTCCATATTCGAAATATGTTTTTCACATTTTCTCGGCCGCATTGGAATATTTCAGCTATAAGATAATCGGAAAGGTGATTCTTTTCGCTTTCATTTGATACATATGTTTTTGATATTTGAATATCGGGTCGGCAAGATATGCACATTTTTTAAACAAAATCGTGGGTTGGGGTAAGTCGTCACATGTGAAAATAATTTCCCGACAACTTGTCCCATTTGGACTTTTTCGTGGTTTTTGGAGTCCGGGTCAAGTTTTGCGGGATTTTCGGAGTCCGTGGCGAATTTTTCATGGGTTTAGGGATTTTCGGGATCTACGTCGATCGTTCCGTGGCTTCCAGGAAAAGATACAACGGAGAAACGAATTATCGCTTAAAAATATACATTGATAACCAGAGTTTCATCACTTAAAAACAAAAACAAGATAACAAAGGTGCGAGAAAAAGTTATTCGACATTTTTTTTTTAACCAGTTTTCGTCATTTAAAATATTTGAATGAGAATTTTTTCTTTTTCTTTAAATTTCGATCAACCCTATTCAGACTTGCTTCGGAACAACCACGAACATTGTCTAGGTGCGCAAAGGGTCCATCTACAGTGCCTGTATTCGAATTGAACGAAATTTTTATTTAAAAAAAAAAGCGGAATTCTGAAAATCAGAGAGTAAAAAGTGTGACAACTAGCCCTTGTCTCCCCTACGTTGTGTATAGATTGCAGTACGTTATAGATTATACACACGTATACAACGTACGGAAAACCTGTCAATTTAAAAAGTCAATTTCACTCGTCGACGGTGAAATTCTTGGCGCGTACGTTGCGTTATATTATACCTATGTATATTATTTTACCTATGTATTCCGATATGTTTGCGGGTATTGTGTATTATACGTACAGTCGCGTCAGTTTCACGCGTGCTTTTTATAGACGCGTAGAGGGAAAAATCAATCCTCGGGAGTTTGACCCTTGTAGCCCTCTAGCCGATCGTTAACCACCGGATCCCGAACCAATGACGCTGAAGTTTCCCGATTTTTTCACCGACGAATCGCAGAGTCGGAAGGTTCTGGAATTGTTACAGCGTATAATAGCCGTAGTTGTTTTAACAACGAATCAGATCCTGCGCGTAGTAAAAATAAACTTTATTCCACGTGTTATCTGGGAACTTTTTTTTTTTTTTTTTTCTGTTTGCAGATTTTTAGATGAATTTTCTAATTCTATAGAAATCGTTGAACACTTTGGTATCTGGGCGTTTTACTTCTTCTATTTAAACACTTTTTCGACGTGTTTCGAGTGAAAAATTTTCTATTCCGATACCCCTGACCTTGATTATTCGTCCCTGGAAAGCGGCCAGCTTTTTCAGCCTCGTTTCCCCGAGCCATGATACGAGTAAATGCAGGAAAGTCTAGGTTATCAAGTCCCCTTACCTCTCTGTACGTAAACACCCGCTACTATTCGCTCGGTTCATTTTACCGAACCCTTCTGATCCGGAAGAAATTTCGCCGGATCTCGTGCTATTGAATTGATCATCGGTGACCTGTGCGAATAGTTTCCCCCTCTTTCACCCATCCCCCCCCCCCTCTTCCGCACGTCGATAAATTATGCCAAACTTTTGAATTTACGGACGTTTCGGCCGTTTCATGTCCCTCAATCAGCACAATCGTGCAAATATCGAACGTCTTAAGCTCGTTAAAATTTATTATTCATATCTAGTACGGGAAACCTGTCCTCTTACGTTTCTTTTTCAAACACGCAAATCGAATCGGCACTTTAATTCCGATCGATCTTCAAATCAATCGGTCTGCAATCAATCAGTACCGAAGCTATATACATATGTAAGCGGTATTTGTACCAGGTATAATATAATGGCGGTATTTTATCAAGCGTTTGTGGGAATTCAGGGTGCGTGTGTAACTTGTATACAGGATATGAGATTGTACGTAATTCGGCCGGTGGTAAAGATTAACGGCTTCTCGTGGTAGGTGCTAGGAAATTTCGAAGTTATCGTAACCCAAGAAGAGTGCCGTGCAGGTTGTTTGCTTCCGCAGTTAGAGGTACTTACTTACTTTCTTTCTTTCTTGCTTGCTTGCTTACTTATTCACTTACTTGTACGAAGGTTCGGTGCCCACTTGCGCGTAGGGCGAGAGACGAGTGGATTTCACACTCCGTTAGTTTTACAAGCATTTAATTAACACCGACGCGTGGATACCAAATTGTTTATCACGTTGTTGGTACAACGTTCGTATCAACCGTAACTCATCGTTCGACCAATTGAGAAACTATAATTACAAAGTTTCGATCCGGTTCGCCGTCGTCGTTGTCGTCGTCCGTGGCATCACTGAGCTTTCCGATAAATACCAACGGTGAGCACCCGGTGCAGTGTTTACTAATTACAAGTTATAGTTTTGATGAAAAATACTTCTCTCTACAGATATAACGTGTACTGTGTTATAATTCGGATGTATGCATGTATGGATAAATGTTTACCGGAGCGGGGTGGTTGAAGTTTTGAATTAGAAAAGTTTCGAAAGCGCCTAATTCCGAATTATTTGGCGACGAAACTTGAAGTTATGGAATCAAACTATTACGAAACAACGAAGCTTCGAATGGTCGGAAACCCGACGGCTCAAAGTTCCGAAATGCAAGATTCCGATAATTCAAGTTACGATGCGCGTGGAATTACGGAAATTAAAATATAATCACACAGCGTAGTTTACTCGACGAGAATGGGTGTGAAAAATCAGGAAAACCGAAAATCGCAATGACGAGGACTCCGAACGTAAAAGTATGGAAAATCCAAAACGAAGGAACATCGAAGAGCTGCAATTTCACCAAAGCCAGAAATTGACAGAACTGAAAATCCTCGAACGTTCGGAATTTCGATGGTTCAGATTTTGAAATTTTCTCATTTTCGCACTTTCGGAACTTTGAGCGTCGGGTTTCGGACGATTCGAAACTCTGACGTTTCGTCAAAGTTTGATTTCTTCGCTTCAAGTTTTGACACCAAACAACTTCGAAATTTGGCGCTTTCGGAACTTTTCAAATTCAGAATCTCAACTTCGCCCCTGTATACCTCCAAGTTCGCATCTGCGCGGTTGTAGAACCGTTGGGACGAAGCAATCGAAAAACTTTTGCAAGCTTTCTTGTCGTATTATTGTAGGTATATTTTATTTATGTAACATATACGCAAATGGCCGGCTGGCTTGTAATACCACCTGCACCACCGTGGCGAATGCATCGATCGTTTTCACGATTGTACCGTATCGTGCACTTTACTTGGGTACGTAGATTTTGTGTCAGTATGTCTAAACTGTCCTTGTCTGGGATGGTGAAATGACTTCAAAAGTAAAAATGACAAGCAAAAGTTTGTTCGACACGTTTTTATTACGTTGTAGAATTGTGTTTTCAAAATTCTATAATTAACGAGTCGATGCCACTCTGACGGCGCTCACTGATTGCGAGCTTTTTGGAACGCGATTTGTTCCTGGAATCCGTATTTCATCTCGTGTGCGGAAAACAGGGTGGGTGTAATTTCCTCTTTGAAAAACATAAATCCAGATGAAAAACTCAGTAACTCGGTACATTTCTTTTTTTTTTTTGACAACATAAATATGCTATGCAATTTTCACATCAGCTCTCTCATCAACTACATTTTTATTACGTTAGTATATATAGCGATCAATGTGGATAAGAAACTTGTTCCAGTGGCACAACAAAATGTATTATTATAATAATTATTACTATTATATATATAAAAAGTTTTACGTAAAAGAATTTAAAAAAAATTAACCAGTGCCTTGTAGAATAACAAATTTTGATTTGCTTACTCCGATGTTCAGCTACGTGTACTAACATGTACCAGAATCAATTTTTCCGACGAATATAAATAAAAATTGCGTGGATATTGAGAGAATATGTAACGTAACTCGGGTCTTTTCTCACTCTGGTGAAACAACGTAGATTGAACTAGCTATTTTTCCTTGCACAGTGTCCACAGAGAATGAAAGAAACTGAAATCGAGTATAACGGGGATTGTTTACTGAGTGTAAATATTTCTCGCTTCACTACAATTTTCATCTCAGTTTCAAGTATTTGTTATTTCTCGTATGTCTGTTTGTTCTTCTGAATTCCGTGCAATTTGGTATATATCGGAATCGCATTCAGCCAACCCGAAAGGGGTTTCGTGCTAACCCGTTATTTATCAAAGCTGAGGAGAATCAATTCAGCAGTTACCAACCCTCGAGACGAGGACTTTGTCTGTACGTAACGATTCTGCGGAACGTCGCGGTGACAATAATTAGTTCTCGAGGACGTGAAATGACGCATAAGACAAAGTGAACCGCCGTTTTAATCCTGGTATGCAGAGGTACTAACTACCGGAATTACTCACGAGAATCGTCTGGATTCGGTGGGACTCTCCTCTCTCCTCTCCTCTCCTCTCCTCTCCTCTCCTCTCCTCTCCTCTCCTCTCCTCTACTCGGTGGACCGGCCGCAGCATTACGGAGGATGGATTTTTTTATTCTTCTACTTTTCAGTCACTCGTATACATATACAATATATGTATATATATTAAGGTGTACCAAAATAAAATAAAAATTTTTTTTTGTTTTCAAACTCGCATCAAATTTTAGGTATAGCATCTCAAATACTATGTTTCATCCAAATATGATGTCTTAATTATTGATATTTAGTGGTGCCTATTTTGTTTTTTCCATTATTTACAATTAAATAACGCGTAAAGAAAATTGTAAAATTTTCCAATTTTTCGTATCTCGTAAGTGGTTTGACTTATAAACTATCCGAATACAGATTCTTGTAGGCAATTTCACGCTTTATAAAAAAAGTACCGAGATAGAATTTTCCTAACTCCAACCGATTAAGAGATATTCGTATACGACTCAATACTTGTAGGCGAATATCCCGTAATCGGTTAGAGATAGGAAAATTTTATTTCTGTACATTTTTTTTCAATAGAGCGTCAAATTTCCTGTACGAATCTGTGTTTAGATAGTTTATAAATCGAGTCATTTAGCTACGCGCAAAAAAAAAAAAAAAAAAATCAAAATTTTCCAATTTTCTTCGCGTGTTGCTCAAATGGAAAATGAAAAAAAAAAAACAAACCAGGCACCTCTAAATATAAGTACTAAGAGCTCATATCTGGATGAGATACATGTACCACTTGAAATGCACTAGCGAAATTTTTATGCGTGTTTAATAAAAAAAAGAAAACAATCCCTTTCTATTTTGCCACACCCAAACGTATGTGTATACTTTATTGTCTCTGGTTTTTCACTCCTTTGTACCTCCCGCGTTCCTCCGCATCTAACTTCCCGCAAGCCTTCTGCTTCCGATGCACTCCGCGGTGCTGTTACGTGCTGCAACGGTGGTGGTGCCCCGGTAATAAGGACCATTTACAGCGTGCCTTGCTAACAACTCGAGGGATATACACTGAGCAGACCCACCGCCCTTCCTTCCTTTTTTCCTTCCTTCCACGTAAACGCAGCCATTACGATAAAGCCAGCCGGCAGGCTCTCCGTTACCGATGTGCGGGGCAATGATGGTTATCCTGAAAACATCTCTTCTTCACTTCTCGTTCTATGTACCTGCAATTTGATACCTCTCTAGTCTCGCTTCTACTCGACTGGCAATATTGCAGACAGAGATTATCTCGGAATAATTCCTGCAAACTTATGTTTTTATTATTAAATTGTTTGTAATTAAACTGAAAATATATCATCAAGCGACTATAGCGCTGTCGTGTCAGTCGAGTTTGAGTTTTTGTTTTGTAAACGTGAAATTAATCGAAAACTCGTTTTAATACGATAAACGATGAAAAATTATCAGTTATCGTCGTGATTTTTTTGCCGTTTTCTTTCACGTCAGGCAATTGTGTAACATCGATTGATAACCTCGACTGTATATTTCTCAGTACATACCATCCGTACATCGTACAGTGTGCCTAGAAGCAACTATTCTCAGTACGTTTCTTATTCGCCTTCTTCGCGGTTTTCTCTCACAACATTAATACCGTGAACTCGGGGATCTTACCGCGGTGTATAGAATAATATGGAGCGTCGCGGGATGATGCGAAATTAAAGTTAAAAGCAGAAGTGGTGGAAACTGTTCGGTAACGAGTCGATTTTCTCTGTTCAAGAGCTGAGCGAAAAGGTAAAATTGTGCAGAAAGCATTGCTTTTCTCGGAGCGGTACAAGTGCATTCTGGGAATTCCATAGGACAAAAGGGAGTTGCCCATCTGCAGTACTGCAGTCGTACGTGGGAACGAGACTCTCACCTCTTCTCTTCTCTTCTCTTCTCTTCTCTTCTTTTCTCGCCACGGTGAATTGCCTCCATTGATTATCGCTTTAGCGAGTCAATAGCTTTTCCCGAGCTCTCGATTTGACCTCCTCCTCGTCCTCCTCCTCCTCCTCCCCACCGTACACCTTCTTTGTACACACACAACGCACCCTTTCGTGGATATCGAAACGGTGGAAAACAACTCGTCGATGTTGGGCATTTTTCTTTGTACCTTTTCACCGAATCGTTCGACGAAAGTCATATGCTTGCGTTTGATACGGGTCTTCGGAAAATGATCTCGCGTGTCTGGATTAACTGAAATTGTTGTTAGAAATTGAATAACGAACTTTGAACATAGCGCGTGCAATTTACTTGCACGATTAAATGCCAAATTTACGAACGATTCGAGATATAAAAATCGTCTTGGAAATTTGTGCAGAGTATTTTTTATCTAATTAATTAACATCTCGCGAATAAGATGAATTACAGAGATACGCGGGAGAAGATACATAAATGAAGGTATCCGGTATCGGTAAACCTTGTCTTACACGCATTAAACGGTTATACTATACAGGTTTAAAAAATGTCGTTTTAATTGCCACCTTGCCAGGCAACTTCGGCACTTTATCAATCTCAATTAAGTCTAGCTTAGTTTGATCGTTTAACGGATCGAGGATAAGAAATAGTGTACAGGTATGCTTGAGGTGCGGAATGAATTGATGTTCAAGTGACTGTGAATTAAGTTAATATTCCTACTGTCGAGATAATCGTCGGTTGCTCGTCTTTTATTTACGCACTTTGATTTCGGTCACTCGTAAGACTATACGACGTAGTATACGATACATGAGAAAAGCTGCTGCATCGTTGGTCCGTTGTTATAATATTCACGAAGACTTGAAGCAATATTTTAGCGAATTTGCGAAAACCGGGATCGCCGAGATTATTCACAGGAAAATCAAGCAAATGATTTCAATTCGTTAACATTTTGATATCGAACGATTATCGTGGATTTCTAATGTCACCGTTGATTTCCAACGATTACCGAGTATTCTAGGCATTTTCCAGTGATTTCTGGAGTGGATAGAATCACCTGTCATGTCTGAAAATCACCTAGAACGCTGTCCAAGTTATCACGTATCTGAATTGAAATCGATTGACAAGATTGTACAAGACGATAGAATGCCAACGAAATGACAACTGCTGAAAACGTTTCACTCCAACGATTCCAATGATTTGGTAGCGACAAGTGTACGTTTTGATAATCTCTTTATTTGTTTTCTCTTGGAACGCAGGAAAATTGAGATATCGCGGCCGTATCAGCGAGATTTACCGTAACAAACGAAGAAAAAAATTGTCCGTATTACTTTGCAACTTCCTCGTTTTTCGGTAAAAAAAATAAGAAATTTTGAAAATGAATTTCACTACGACGAGAGAAAAAGAAAAAAGAAAAAAGTCATCGCGACGCGAGACTGACCTCTTATACTTACGACGACTTCATTGAGCGAATATCCCGACCCTCGGAGAATTGTATAATCAAAGGTGCGGTTGAATTTGTTGTTGCAGTTATGGAGGGTATGGAGAGTCCTGGACCACCTGACAGCGCTGTGCCATCCGACAGCGACCTCGGGGCGCCGTGTCCGGTTGGATTTCGGCCCTGTTTCGCGTCCCGAGATAAGGTCGACGAACGGGTAAACGGCGACTGTTTCACGGGCGCCGTTTTAGCCCAGGCCCAGAACCTAGAGCAGCATCGGCATCAGCAGCGTCCGCAACCTAAGCAGAGTAATCAGCCGTCGAGAAACGGGGGAACGGGCAACGGGCAATCGAGGAGAGCGAATCTCCTACTCCTCCTAAACTACAACGATCAGCACAGCTCCGAGGAGGAACTCGAGGTGATAAACAGGCCCAGAACACCGGCGAGTCAGTTGTGCAGGCCTGTTACCGTACCCGAGAAGAGGAAATGGTCCCAGGTCAGTTGCGAGTCGAATCACGGCTGGAGTCCTTCCTTGCAGAGTCAGCTACAGATTCATCGTTCTCAGACCCTGACGGAAATCGGTGATGCCATTTTCTCTGCCCCGAACAGCATAACGGGCAGGGAATTTGTCGGCTGGGGATCCAGCGACGAAGAGGTAATTTAACAACAATTTTTATAACTTATCGTTGCGTGGTTTCGATGACGCTCGAGGAGGCTCGGTGACGGAAAGAGGAGGAATCGATCATTTATTTAAGACCACGTCTCGGCTGGGTCGAAAGTAAAACAAACGCAACAATAAGCGATGATTTTATTTTGCTACTTTTGCCAATTATTTTGATCTGTACACGCGTTTTGGTGGGGTTAGATCTTAGGTTAACCACACGTATCGGGTGTGCTTTACGAATTTGTTTAATTGTTGAATTTTATACACGGAGATTTGTTTGATCGTCGGACATCGAAATTTATCGGGTTTCGTTCGATTTCATTCTACGGTGGTTTAATTAATTCTGAAAACAATTTTTTACATATTTTATACACGCTGAAACAATTTTTGATGTATGTGTATATTGTACGGTATTTTACAACATCGCATGGATATTGATTATGATCGACGAATGGCATCGTTGAAATAACTACTTGAAAAAATGACGATTCGTTTCAGTGACTTTGTGGAAGATATTCTTCTGAATAAAATGAACCTCTTGCTTAAATGAAATTGAACGATTTTAATAGATTTGTAAAAATTTTGAAACGATTTTATACAAAGCATCGATGTCTTAGCTTTCGTCTACGATTCCAGTAGTTCTTATTTTTGTATTTGCAAATTGAAATTAGTAGCTTGCGATGGTAGGTAGGCACGATCTACGACTATCTCGTAGTGAAATTGGTAAAAGTATTGATTTTTGGCGAACCAACCTCTTTGATACGAGATTTAAGTGAGCAACGTTGACGCAACGAAAGATCCGAGAAGAAAATCACTATTCTTCAATTTCGAAATAACTCCCTTCGACGAATTTAAGCTGCTATTGCTGCTAAGGATGAATCAGCATGTATTTCCTTTTATTATAATTAATACCGAACTTCAGATAATAATGAAGTTCCGAAGTAACGATATTTTTTTCGTCATATTATGGACAGGCATCGTTACAATAACGTTACGAATTTTAACCTCATTATTTTTCAACATTCTCAACCGTATAATTCAACATATTATCATGTGATTAATTTAGCACAAGCGTTTGTTCGATGGCTTCTTTGTAAAGTTGGATGATTTTCACATTTTTTACAATCAAAATGTAATATCACGGTGTCGTTGGCGGTTAGATGGATTTATAACGAAAAGAAAATTGGGATCGTTGCGTCGTCGCTTCGCGTTGTTCAGCTTCAATTACGTTTCGCACCAGATGGAAACAATGTTGTACATATACCTATATAATAATATGTTGTGGTCGAGCTTAAAGTCTGACAATATTAGTTGTTGTTTTTTTTCTCCTCCATCTTCTGGTTCTTTTTTCACGGCTTGGTGTTATCATCATTGTTAATTAGAAATTTTTTAATTTCAACTACCATAAATTCTCGATTACCCGCGACCCGTTTTTGTGGTAGTGTGTGTGTGTGTGTGAGAGAGAGAGAGATATCTATATGTATAATAAAGTACTACACGGAGTTTGAAAAAGTTGAAGACTCTTGTTTCGTATCGTTCGCGTTGCGTAAATATTGATTCAAACCTTTGGGATTATTTTCCTTCTTTTTTTACACAACGAAGAAAATAAATAATTAATAATGAAATATTAGTTGTTACTCTCTATATAATGTAGATAAAGATTTGTCGAGTCAGTTTTACACGTGCATAATATGGAAAATCGTGAAAGTTTACGAATTTAGAGGAAAAAGTGTGTAATAAAGTTGACGTCGCGCGTGTCTGGAATAAATATGTATATAGCTAAGTGCACGCGATTCGATGCTAGGTAATGACCGATTTCCATTTCTCTTCAAAAGAAAATGGGTTTTTCGAAAAAAGAAGCTTACCGCACTTGGCACTAAAAACTATGCAGCGATCCATACATACGTGTATTATATATATATACACACACACACACCGAAGTCGCGCTCGCGGATAATGGACGAACGCTTTTAACTTAATTTCCATTTTCCATCTTCCGCCGTGCTGCACTTCTTATCCGTGAGGTTGTATAGAAATGTCATGTAAAAAATTTCACGGAGCTGCAGAGCGACGTTCAGTTCCGACTGTTTTTCGATTCAAAATCAAACCCAGCTTTTCGCTGCAGCGCCATCGACGTCCCGGATTTCTAGGGTATATGTTACATAGAGACGGTGAAACGAGCTCGCGTACCTACGTTGAGACGACGTCTGCAAGACGTATCGTCGTTACAAAACGATTAGCGAACGGAAGCTTGGAAGGAGAGACCGCTTCAATTTCTCTTTCAGCTTTGAGCGTTTACCGCGCTGCTGCGAGGTGTTGGCAAATCAATTTCAAGGAACTTTGTAAATGAAACAACTTTCGGATGATTGTGCTGTTACTGTGTAAAGCAAATTTAAACGAACCTGTCTATCCTTTATTTTTTCTCTCTTCTCTTCTCTTCTTTCTTTGCTTGGTTCAATTTCATTTTGGAAATATACTAATATCAATGTCTTACATGCTTTTATCAAACTTTGAGGTCGGAAAGTACAAATCTGTACAAATTTTTGTTGTAACGCAGCACGTGTATGTAATAAACAAGAGAGGTAGAGAGAAACCGTATATTACATACATGTATATGTAAATATTACACGCAGCACTCGATTGAAACTTTCCTCGACTCTATACATTGTACATAAAATTTGGAACGCGAAAAAGCGTTACGGAAAGAGACGATCTGCACTCAGCTGCTGCTTGCTGCCTTCTTCTACAACTCTGACATTTATTGCAAAAATTCTTTCGGAGTTACTGCGTCGCGTATAACGGTCAAACGTGAATTGTGAAAAATTGAACCTGGAATGTCGGCTGTTCCGACTATTCGTTACAGCCGCGTATCCACGCTGATGCTGAATCTCTGTTGACAACTGGAGCTTTCATTGTCCGACGGTATGCGCTCCGGGATAATATCAGGTACAATTTTTCATAATACACGATCATCGTTGTACGCAGTTGACGTTCTACTCGGGGTAATTTCGTACAATTCTTTGGCAATAAATGTCCGTGGAATTCGCAGTTATAGGTGTTGCCACTCATTCCATTTCTCCGTTCGTTCCATATCTTATGCAGAAAGTTCGAAGGTACCTACATATCGTGTATGTGTGTATATATATATGTGTGTGTATATACGTATATATTATACCAGTTTTATTACTCCATCATCGCTAAAGTTACGTTGAATTTTTAGTTTCGTATACTTATGCATAAGTATATCGTATCGAGGGTTCGGTTCACTCGCGCTTCACACTTTTGTGAAGTTTGGACTTTACTCTCGACGATACGACGCGAGTCATTGATCGAAATTTATCGAACCATGTAATGGCGAACATTTTTCACGCGCTAATTCGTCGAAGGGTCAGCTGACATTCATTTTTGGTTTTTCAACAAAGTACAAGACCACGAGCATCAATATTTCGAGAAGCATATTCCGTTTGCGAAAAAGGTCACGATCCTTGTGGTTATAAGAATCATAAATGATTCGGATTACTAAAAGTTGTACACCCGGAGATTTTAATACAAGTCTCTTACTTCGAACCTTGCGAAACATGGTTCGATAAACTTCGGTCGACATTAGCTGGTTCCCCGGTAACGGACAGGGTGGCCAGACGCATGGAAAATCTGAAAAACTTGGAAATGTCAGAGTATTTAAAAGGGCTAATGGAAAACCTGGAATTGTCAGGGGATTTTTAATTTGCTTGTGAAAAAACTGATAAGTTCAATTTTATGTCTTGGGAATTAGAAATCATTTTTTTTTCCTTTTGTTTTGTTGCGACAACAGACCGACTTAAATTGACTTTGTTGTACATTACATTTTTCTTCAATTCGAATTTAATTTGAATCGAACACAGAATTAACAAGCCGAACGATTTAGGTTTTAGTGACTCACTGGAACTGTGAAAACGTCCGGAAAAACTAGGTCTTAGGTTCTGGATAACTTGGAAATGTCATGGAATTTTTTCCCCAAAAAATTTTTGGCCACCCTGGCAGTGAAGTAACAGTCTCTCGGCACATCCTTATACACCGGGTCACTTACCGCACGGGTACTTACGCCTGTTAAGCGACTTGCTCGGTCGAAACGGTAAGCGGCAAAGGCTTACGACTTACGTCACGTTCTCGTCTAGGCTTAGACTTTAGGTATAGGAATATAGGTAGAGGTACAGAGGTATAATAACCTACGGCGAGGAGATTCGCGCAAAGTTGTCGAAGCTCAGAGGCTGACGTTCGACGTGAACGGTACGCGTGCAATTTAAGGTCTGGTATGAAATCAGTTCTCTCTCTAAACGCGAATGGCGTTCTGTTTCGCAGGTGCAGAGTCTTCTGAAAAATTCAATGTCGCAGCCGGTTCAATTCTGCACGTCGCCTCCGGTCGACGCGTGCAAACCCGGTCGATCCCTTTCCCCACCGCAGAAATTGTTTCACGCATTGATGGAGGAGCCTCGGACATCTCGTCCCAGATCACGGCCGAGGCCTCATCCCCTCATCAATTACCTCAACGCCGATACGGACGCCCTCAGCGCCTGCAGTCCCAGGAAACGTCATCGGCCACCTCACGAAGATGTGCCACGGCCTTGTCTCGATTTCGAGAAAATGCGGCACGTAAGTTTTTCTTTTTTTCTTGTTTTTTTTTTTGAAATTTTTATTTCATCATTACTCGCCGAAGAACTCGTTCCGATCGGTCAATACCTCTTGAGCTTTGATATATATATATATGTACATACATACATTTTTGAGATCTCGTTTGCGCAAGTTTGCAAAAGTATTCATCGAATATTACAAATAGACGAAAGGGTTAAGACTTTGGTCTCCGCATTGGCGCAAACGATACTTTGCGTAACAATACTATGGTTTGTAAGTTGTTTTTTTTTTTTTTTTTTTGCCAAAGTACGAAAAATAGCACTTTCCGGTAGTAAGAGAGATGCGAAAACCGTATGCGCGTTGTATAAATTAATAGTAACGGCTGATCGAAATTTGGGGAAATAACTGAATATTGTAATGTAAACTTTGAAGAAAATTTTAATTTCATGGGATATCCGTGTAGTACGGGAACGGCAAAACGACATTTATTTCATCGTTCGGTTTAAAGTGTAATCCGAAAAACCTGCAGTCACGCTAGTTTAGTCTTTCAAATAGTGAAGACTTTTCGAATTTGGGAAAACTATAGAGTTTACAACTGTGCTTGGTTAGAATCCATTGATTGATTCGGACGGTACCGAATAATTTTAACGAATAGTTGTGTAAAAAATCGACGAGGATAGATTATAAATTATACACTTTTGCATTTTCTTTGTCCCCCCTTAAATGTTTTAAAAATTTTCTTACCGTTAGTTATCTGCGCACGAACGCGATTATAATTCCTGCGACTTGGCGGACTTTGAAGGAATTTCAGGAGCTCTCGGGTGAAGAAAAAGTGCGACTAGGTGTACGATTCGACTAATTTCGTCTACAAAACTCGACCAGACGCGATATCCTCTTTGGAATAATATTCTACGCGATCGTTGAGATTTCTCTATTTGCCGAATAAACCGGTGTCCTTTATAACCCGCGCAGCCTTGTTATTGGAATCCTTTTTCCCCACGTATCTATATTCGCCGAAAGTTTTATCCGCATAAACTATTGATGAGAATTGAAATCGAACCGTGTTACCGACACCATCGATAGAGCTGCGGAATCGGCTAGGGTCTACCTACAGGTATACGTTTATATGCTTCTGGTAACCGGAACCGGAAGCGAAACCGTATTTTCACTCCCCCCCCCCCCCCCCCCGTGTCCATCCTCTGATTAAAATATCTCGCAAGGCCCCCTCACCCCATAGGCAATCGGGATTTACATTGCATGGGAAAATATTTCCTATGTCGCGTATCTTTCCATCCACCTTCCGATGTCCCCTGTGACCGTGATACTCGGCAAGTGATGCACACCCGCATCCATCCCCCAAGGCTCACTTTCGAACCCGGTTCGGAAATCCTTGTGGCTTAAACCCCCGTGTACGGTGTGTTCGTGCATACAAGGCGTCCGATGTTCGTTCGTTCGTAAACGGACGTAGAATACGGTAGGAAGAAAAAAGACTCACTCCCCTGAGTAACGTGGAAGGTATTACAGGTCGATTTCTTCGATTGGATTTCTTTTGTAATACGTTCCGGTAGACTGAAAACTGAGTGGTACGTATCTTTTTTTTTTTTTGCCATTAAACTCTTCAAGGGGGTGAAAACGACCCCCAAAGGTGGACACCCAATGGGGTGATTTTGTTATTGGCTTGATTTGTTTGAACGAAAGCAAGGCTGAAGTGACTTATTAACGAATAGAAGTATCAGTAAATCGGAGAGATCGACCTGGGATACCTTTCTTCTTGTGAGACGTCAAAGAAATGCGGTAAAACAGAAGTTCGAAAGCTGTGGCTGAGGTTAATTCAGTCGAATTTAATTGAAAGCATATTTTTATTCGTGAATTTTTATCGACACAGCACGATTATTTATACAATTTAGAACAATTAGATTATTGTACAACTTTTTTCTAAAAGCTAAAATCTATCTTGTTAAGTTTATAGTTTGATGTATTCTTGGTGATAGCTGTAATTTTGTCCGTGATTGTATTAATTATGTACGCTAATGTTTTCGTACGGAGAACTATTTTCTTAGCTGCTTACGACGAGTAAATGAAAAAGTGCATTGAGAAACATTAACGTATTATCAAAAATTGATTTGAAAAAACTTTGCAATTTTAGTATCTTGAAACGACTTTTGAGGAGTCGAGCGTGTAAAGCAGAATTTTGTTTTGCTTCGTTATCACAGTTGACCGTATCTCGGAAAATCCTCAAGTTGCGATACGGCGTCTTGTCCTAAAAATAAAAGAAAAAAAGAAATCAAGGATTAAAAATTTTGCACGAATAAAATGAAAGGAAAAAATTGGTGATGTTAAATTTCAATCTTTCTTAATTTCCATGCATAGACGTTGAAACGAACGTCAGCTTCAACTTCTAATCCGTCGTTTTACAACTTCGCTCTTTCCTTATTCGCCAATATTTCCCTCGACTCTACGACCGACGGATAAACACAATATCCTTAAACGCGAATGCCGCACCTTTATGCGACGAGCCTTGCAGCAGGATATGTGACGCGGTTATGGTGACGTTCGTTGTATAGGGTTGGACAGCCAGCTACGGGTAAGCTCCGTAATCCCTCGGGACGACGGGAACTGTATGCGCTTTCTATAACGTCTATCTCGGTACGTTACATAGATAGGTGGATGGCCTGGCAGGCAGGCAGGCAGGGATTCGGATCGTATAGTTTTACCAGACGGTGGCTAGACTCGGTACCCCGGTATCCGGGGATGCTTGCTTGCCGTATAGGTTGGAATAGGCACGTCGAGAGCTATGCTCGGCCACGAGTGAACCACGGGTGCATCCAATGAATAAATTAACCTTAAGCTTAAGTCCCCCTCACCCCCGCATCCACCCCATCGCCCTTTCGTGGATCGCGACATTCCCGTCCTAGGTGTACGTACGTTCCGTTCGTATGCGGTATGCGCGATATATACATCAGATACTACGGCGATACTACGTTCAACCTACCTGTGCACATCGGCGTTATTTTAGCGTCGCAGTGTGCGAAGCACTTCAAAGACTCGGGGTTTTTCTCACCTTGTTCCTTCTTTTGTGTTTGTGCGTGTGTTGTGGGTGGGTGGTGTTGTTTCTTTTTTTCTTCTTTTCTTTTTCTTCCTTTTCCTTCTATCGTCTTTATTCAACGTTTATTTCTATTTTGTTCCTTGCCTGTGTACCTACCTGCTACACGTGTAGCTGTTACATGCAGACTATGCGAGTACGGTATTTCAATTTTCTTCCCGTTACTCGAAATTGCTGTAGGAAATTATCTTCGGTCTAATCTAATCTTGGAGATCTTATGGTGCATTGGCATGCGGAAATGGGGTGAGAGTTTTTCTATGGCTAATCTATTTGCAATTCGGTCAGGTTTTTTTTTTCTTTCGAAAGAAATTCATGCGAGAATATCTTTTCAGCAGGCTGATTTCTTGTACTTGTAATTGAGTGAAACTTTCAATAATCGTAATAGATCTGATACGAAGAGTAAAGACATACGACAGCGTTGTTTTATTATATTTCCTTTCCTCGTACACGGGGTTCGTAAGTTACAGGGGTAATTGGAAGTTTCCGAAGAGAGAACCCGACGTTGTCGGTTTACCCCGAAATGACAAATTTCGAGGTTTCTACTCTCTACCCTATACACGACAATGAATGTTCGCCCGCCCAGCTGCCTGCAGGTATACGAGAGGCAGGCAATATACATCATGTTTCGCTCACTCGAACCTGTGGACCATATCTCAGGAGAGCGGCAAACCGGTGTAATGAGACGTTTCCTTGAACAAGGAGCATAAAAAATCAAAAGACAGAGGGTGGGAGAAAGAAAAAAAAAAAAAAAAAAATAGTGAAAAAATCCCTTCAAGAAGTCCGCGTCACCTTGATAAACGACAAAAATCGACGTTTCGGTGCGATTTCAACAGTGCATATCTATCCAAAGTCAAGCTTATTGTTCGGAATTTGAAATTTGAATATCGAACGCCTTGGTGCGTGAGGTTGATCTAGTCGCTAGTCCACCGAGCACAACTTGCCGATGGAATTACGCGATTAGCCAAACCTGATTATATTCCACTTGACTGTGCGTGAAATTGGGTACCTACCCACCTACCTACCTACGCAGATACCAAGCCCGTACCTTGGCCAGCCGGCCTTCCTAGACCTCCGCGCCCTCTGCCGCCGCGCCGCCCTTAGTCAAAGGCAAAAACGATATTGCCGACAACTATAGGACCTGGGTATGTAAGGTTATAGACGTATCGGTATGCAAGCCTCGGCTCTTGTGCATCGGAGGATTGTTGTGTACGTAGACAGAGGTACAGGTCTCGCTAATCAGTACATTGCCCGGCGTCTATACGGTGCCGAGTGATTTATGGCCGACTGAGAAAGGAAACCAATTCCCTTAACCGGTAGGTACCACCTCTTTCCTTCCTTCTTTCGTCTTTCCTTTTTTTATCCTTCGGATATCCTAGACGTAGGTACCTAGTACCAGGCTAGATATCCTGTAAATTCCTTGTGTACTCGGTATTCCTTGACAACTCCATCTATTCATCATTCCGCGATGTCTTTGCGGTTGTTGTTGGCACGGACGATGTTCGTGCGTTTTTAGGATCCTACCGTTTTCGCTGTGCAACGAATGAATTTTCAAACGCCGCGTTGCGTTTCTTCTTATTCGGTTTTATGTACGCTTTTACCGTATCGTTGCAAACGAGAGACATTGTTTTGGGTGAAAAATAATAATGGATTTTCCCAGCTGTAACTTGACCAGAAAATCTCGCGTGTTTTTTTCAACTATTCTTTACCGACACGGTTAGTTGCGTCGTGTCTACTTGTAATTATAACGATGATTTCATTTTGGTACAACAGTAAAGCGACGTCAGGAACTCGTTGTACTCAAAAAAATTTAGTGAACCGAACAGACAGATTCGATATGAAAAATATGAAAGATTCCAGTATCGAAAATTGCGATCGTTTTAAATAGTTTAATTGATACAATGAAAAATCTTCAATATTTTGTCAAAGAATAACGGATCGAATGTGGAAATTCAATGCGAAATCAAACCCTAAGTGTCTTGTCCCAGTTTAGTCCAATTAACTGAAATTGGACGACCGTATACCTTGATTGTCTGTATTTTCCTCCTTCCTCTTCTTTCCTTCGTCGAGTGGTCTTTTTCTCCTATCCTTCTTTTTTCTTTTTTTTGTTCTTATTTCTTACTTCTTTCCGCGCGATGTGAAAGAAAACTTTGGAAGGTTGAATGAAAGACGGAAGAGAGAAACGCCTCCGGGGAAAAAAGGGTCGTTTAGTACAAGTCGGTCCTGGGGATGTTATATATTGAATAACGATCCGAGTTCGGGAGATCCGTCGTCATGACGACACGCTTCGAAGCGCTTCTGTATGCTAAATATGGGTCCTACGTACACGCGAAAAACCATATCGAGGAGTAAAATTAGATGGGCGTTTTACAGTATTTTTCCTCCTTTCTCTCTTCGATCATGGTTTCGACGAGATTATTTTCTTAGGGTGCATATAAACAGAATGACAACAGTTTCTTCTTACATCCCTCTTCGGTGTGGAGAATTATTACCGCCGAGTTCAATTCACTTTGTTAGTTCTGTAAATTTCACAGGACGATTGAAGAAACACGGCTAGGACGGTGAGATCAAAGCTCGAAATTGTTAAGATATTACCTGAAAAAGATAGAAGGATAGAAAATAATGTCGTGTTTCATTCTCGATGTACAAAGTTTCATTTCATCGTGTATTTATAAATGTGGTAAAAAAAAAAAAAAAAAAAAAAAAAAAAACAAACCAGTTTTACAGGGGAGTTTGAAAATGCTTGCAAGTTTCGAAGCCGGTCAACCTTAGTCCGGCGATTCATCGTTCGTTCAATCCAACCGGCGGAACGAAGGCGAACTTGAAATTCGAATTTCGAAAAGCAACCCTCGTCGTATCCATCCCATACCGCGTTAGCCGACGCTCGCCGACGACTAATTAGCTCCTTCTAATTAGCGTTTAATGAGACCCTCTAAAAGCTCAGCTTCTTTATCCGCCTCCCTCACGCGAGCTTCCTCATGCATCTCGCACACAAATGCACCGAATCATCTACATACGTAAGTCCCTGAAACTACGCCGCGTAAGCCAACGTATACAGAGCCGCCTACATCAGGCTCCGACACTTTGGCAAAAAGCTAAGCCACCGATACACGTACACGTACGGCTGGTAGTTGGGCAAGCTTTCGCCGATCCAACCAACCCCCGGTCCTCGAGTCCTTCGCCTCTCGCTGAGCGAACCCTCCGGTGTAACCAGCATCGGAATGGAAGTGGAAGTGGAAGTGGAAATGGAAGTATAGAACTCAATAATACTCTCCGACAACGCGCCAATTAGCCACTGCCGCGGGGATTTAAGCTTTCGAGCTTTCGAGCATTCGGGCTTTGAGGCCGTTTCAACTTACACTTTCTAACGGCTGCCGCCGTCCTGGCCGCCATGTTTTCCTCCCTCGTAGCGAATGCAGCCCGGTTTTAATATCCCCGTACATCCGGGAACACTCCGGGTGGTAATTCTGTGTGGATGGCTCAATCTCTGCATCGTTCGGAATTGTGTGTTACACAGGCGGCTCTGCAGTTCGAGTCACATGTTCGTCGAGGTTCGGTACCGCTCCGTGTGTGTATATCTACCAGAAGAGCCTGCACCCCAGGCGGACGAGGAACGACGTTAAAGTAATCCGCCCTGCTCGAGGGCACGGAGAAGGCAGTCGAGAGTCTTGCTTTCGAATAATGAATATCTGCTAAGTGCAAGCGCCTGTTATAAACTTGGCTCTGATCCGTAATTGCCAATTAGCAGATGTTTATTTTAAACTCTACAGTCGAAGTCAGTGTAAACATTGAGAACGTTTTCCTATCCGAAACTCTCAAGCCTCGTCTCGCCTTTCCTCGTCTCTCGACTATCTTCTCCCACTCAACAGCCTTAGGGGATCGTTTTTACCAACTGTGTTTGCTGCCATTCTCATCGTGCACCTTTTCTCAGACACGGCTCGTCGGATGATACCGAATCCCCCGCGTCCTTTATCGTCATTCGCAGAAACGCGTGCCGTCTAGGTATTTACAAGGTGCTACCGATCACCGAGTCACAATGTATCTTCGGTAATTAACGTTGCAAGCTCTGTCGGTGTAAATCGAGGTGCAAGTGAAATCGACTCGTTGGTAGTGAGGCCAAAGCTGCAGTCACTCGAGTACCAATGGATCTCGTTCTCGGACCGTATCGAATGACTATCGACCACTTCGAAGAATCGCGTCAGCTATAATTACTTTTCATTGCTGTACGTTTTATTGGCAAGACAACCAGCGTGATCCTTTGAAGGTAACCTCGTCATTTTTTCACGGTATTTGATTACCGCACGCTGTAGTACGGCCTGTTGATTAGGTCCCATAGGTAACTCTCATAGCGTATGAGATGAGGCAGAGAGAGAGAGAGAGTAATGAAGCGTAATCACAGCCAGCTTACCTCTGGTGTTTGCGAGTTTTCGTAGGCACCTTGCCGGCACTCTCCGATATAGTATGCAAATATCCAGTCCTCTTTGCTACTCGGTTACACGGTTTCTCCGCGTGCAAGAACCTATCCACGAAGATACGCGAGGGTATGATTAAGGGAAACAGCATTCGTTGCGAATTCGTTGCCGACGACGCGTCAATCGTACCTGTCCCAAATGCTTTTCCCTCATTTCCGCAGTCCAGGACACACACACACACACGCACTCAACGATCACACAGAGCTTGAACTAAATATGTAATTTGACGCGAGTTGAGGGCGGCGGACGTCTTACCTTACGACGCGTACACCCATTATTCTCCTCGGTTTTATGTCGGTGCCCGCGTTTTATTCGGTTCATATAAGAACGGAGATACGCCTGTAATTTCCAACTTCGTAATTCTACTCGAAGGATCCGACTGTGACTGTATTGCGTGTATTGTACGTATACCTGCCTCAAATTATACGAGGAATGTTTCATTAGTGATCGTTTTCGCTGATTGTGTGAGTGACAACTCCGCTTCCGAGTAAAATTATTATTAATTTATTCGAACGAGGTCAAGATGGTCTTGTTTATTATACCCTCTCTCGTCCTTTCTCGAGGACTCGTCGACGGATTACCGTTGCGGAATATATCCGTATGAGGGGTTTATTTTCGTACGTAATTTCATCGTTTACCCCTTACAACACAGTATACACGGTATCGTAAGATTATTTATAGCTTTCGCGTCTTCCGTCGTCTTGTCTCGTTTACTCAACGGACGTGGCGCGTGACTCTGTAATATAAATATCAGTCGGTCAGTGATTGTTCGACAAAGCAAGGCGATCGAATGGCAGGTGGGCCATGAGCCGGTCAATTGATGAGAGTAAGTAGTGGCGATACTAAGAGATCCGAGTTAAACTCTTTTTCTTATAACGATCGTAAATATCATCTTCGTCGTCGTCGTCGTCTCTCCGACGATTTCTTCGTGTTATTTTTTACGGCAGAGGGGTAGGAGGCAGCCATTATGTCATAGATCAGTGAACATCTCGGTGATCTATTATTATTACTTTACGAGGCGAACCGTCGTCGTATAGCTGCCGGGGTACTTGTGCTTGCGCCTTTGGTTTTCTCCGACGCGCCGCGTCGGGTTCCTAATAGAAATGAGTGGGCAATAGAAGTTTGCCGCTCGGAATAAGACGACGTTACAGCCGTCGAAGTGCAACCTTCATCAATAGCACCTATAATTATATACCTGTATACCTATGTATGCGCTCAATTCGCGCGCGATTATTTTTAGAGAGCCCAGTCGTGGAACGGAGTAGTTTATCAGGAAACGTAATTGCACGGTTCGGGCAACGCAGCGATTATATCTGCTTCTCTACTCTCCGTTTCGCTCTTCTTTTTTTTTTTTCCCTTTTTTTTCTTTTTTTTTTTTTATTCCTTCTTATTTCGTAACCTTTTCACGTGCCTGCCTCATTTCCTCCTCGTATCGCAGAGTTTCGCGATCATGCTCAGGCATTCAGAACCTCTTGCCAGTGCCATTCGGGAAATGAATCGTCATTCGCGGTTATAGTTGCGGCTGCTGCTTAATCTTCGTACCGTACGTGTGTCGGATATTTGTGTGTGTGTGTGCGTGCGCGTGTTAGACGGTGAACTACGTGTGTTACTATCGTATCTATTTGTGTACGGAGTTCGAGCCAACAATGACTACACATCCGTGGTTCTATGCACCGGTTGATACGTTTGCTAATTAAGCAGGGTAGATAAGGTACGTACAGCATGGATACAGCGCTCTGCCAATGTTGGCTGTAATTGTGTATATTTTATACCTACATGTACGCGGTGTGGACGACAGGGTGCGGAAAATAGCCTTCGAGGATTTAGCCGAGATTTGTGAGACCTCGTGACGTCGAGTGACGATCAGACGATCCGCACCCGAATCGCTCTTTCATCCCTTGCACAATTTCACGTATTTGTGTGTTTTTAGTTTTTCTTCCTTCCATTTTTGGTTCCGAAAATAAGGCTATCCGAGTTTCGCAAGTGAGCTTGGAAGTTTGGGGATCGTATTTTCAAGTCAAAGTACCTTTGTATAGAACGAAAAGAAAGAGAGGCAGGAAAAAAGTAAGCGAAAGTATGCGTAAGCGTATGGTTCAATGGTGTTTTTGACGAGTATAGTAGGTACGTTGAAAAGGAAAAAGCAATGGTATGCTGAAAAGAATCTTAGACCGCCTGTCTAGGTACGTAGATTTGAAAATACCTTTGACTGTTCGCTCGTGATTCATGATATGATACCCACCGAAGGTGTACGCAGCGTACGGGTTCGAGACAGAAGGTAAAAAAATAAAAAAAAAGTCCATCCTTCGAGCCACAACGATTTATCAGATGGCATATGATATTTTTCGTATATATTATAGATGTGAAATTTTCGAGATCAATAAGCATCTGATTCCCTGCAGATCTCTTTGATGCTTTTAGCTACCGAACGCCCCTCCGACGTTCGTCTCTCTTCTTTTCTTTTATTATCTTTTCATTCGCCCCGCAAAGTAACCTATGGAATAGCTCGGGGAAAATCACGTCGTTTCACGTATAGGTGCAGGGTATATTATTTAAATGGGATGGGGGAGATAAGTCGATCGCGTCATATCTCTTGACAAACTTTTTACCATCGTTCGGTTTCCGAGAGGTTTCTTTCTCACTCTGAGGGACAACTGCAGGAACGACAGATTTTCACCCCGATAGATTCGAACAAGACGAAGAACAAAGGGCACAGATTTTGTTTCATTTTCACTTTTTATATCTACGTATTATATACAATATACATATAATGTACATTTATGCAGGTAGTATCTTTTACCAGCATTCACCTGCTTACGTGTTACACGTGAAAAGGTACCAAAGCAGGGGTGGGTATTATATGTATAACTGCGGAATAGGTCACGTATAAATTCGAGCTTTGTACACTGCCGAGGCACGGCGGTCGTATTGTCTCAGGATTCAGAGGGAATTTATGGACGGGGAAGGCTTTAAACGAACAAGTACCCGCATCACGGTATAACCTGCCGCTCTGCGAGTAACTCGAACACTGTAATAACGCTGCACGTATGAAATACTCATCATCTTGCTGACTGGGTGGACGTTGCCTTAGGCGAGAGAAAAAATAAATCAACCCTTTTATCCGACGTGCGGGAATCCGTGGTACGGATCGAAATATCTCGTTTCGATTAATTATCGTTCTTGAAAATGATATTCAGATATGGAAACTCGTTTCTTACTCGAAAGTAGCAACTTTGTTTCTCCCCTTAACAAGCCGCTGCTTTCTTTTATCGACACCATTAGTAGTTACTCCCAGTGCGTACTTTGTCGTACGTACGTAAGTACTCGCTTATCGCGGTGCTAAAAGCGGCAGTCGATGCGACGATCCAAGTTCGATTTCGGACGCTTTGCTGCCGGTGCATCGAGCGAAGATTTTCTAATACGAATAGAGAACTAGTCCAGCGTTTGCGAGCTGGCAACTATTTCCAGTACTCCGTATGCGCGACGACGTGGCAGCAGACTGTTTTGCCCGATGGGCCGTCGTGGTGGGAAATTCTCGTGTCACTCATGCAGAGGCAGCAGCGCGGGAATATAAACCACCCAAACCTCCTCGTTGCAAGCTCGCCTAGTCAGTTAGGTATTCGAGATCCGCCATTAGCAGTAACCACACGTAGGGCACTCGGTGTGTAATTTGTGTACGGGGCATTCCACGTCAAATTTGCGACCAATGCACTTCACTCCATTCGATTTCTATAATCTTTTCAGTATGATATTGCAACCGACCCAAAAGGGTCTTGGAATTTTTTTCAGATTTTTTCACCCGTCGATGAAATTTTAAAAAAATGGAAACGCGTTTCCCAAAACGCCATTTTTAAAAACCTGAGAAAAAATCACGCTGATTTCATGATGTGAAATGTTATTTTTAACCTTGTGACTCTGCAATCTATTTAGATCAGGGAATATAAAACTAAAAAATTCCAATTCCTACGTGAAAAAGACCAAAAACTTGCAAAAAAAAAAAAAAAAAGTAAACTTTGGGTTCCTATTATCGTGTCATGCTTAAAAATCACAATTTAAATAATAAAATTAGTGTGAGATCTTTCAAATTTTTAAAAATGGCATTTTCGGAATTGGTTTTTAAATATTGTTAAAATTTTATTGGTTTGCTAAAAAAATCTGAAAAAAATTCCGATACCTTTTTGGATAGAAGGGTTTCAGCATCGTACTAGAAAACTATGAAAATCGTAGAGAGTGAGGTACATGGGTGGGAAATTTGACGCGGAATGGCCCGTACGTATAACACCGACTATCAGTAGCATAGGGAAATGTTGAAAAGGGAGGCGAAGGGTGATGAAGGAGCGAGACGGAGAAAGCGAAAGGGTGTAACAACGCTGGAGCAAAGCTGAGACAAACCGACCGTCTATTACTAAGCTATGCATAGACGCTAAACCGACGATGCAAGACTTTGCCGTTGCTGCTGCTGCTGCTTCTACTACTCTCTGAGCATAGCTCTCTCTCTCTCTCTCTCTCTCCCAGACTACTTCGATGTACCAGCTGCCGGTGGAACTTGTCAGTGATGTACGAAAGTTTACCGCAGCTCGACATAGCTTCCGTTACACGCTGGAATATGCCGGAATCTACGGTACAGGTATACGTGTCGTGTGTAAATATACATGCGTATGTATGTCGTGTGTAGAAGCGCGGAATCTACCCCGAGATTGTTAATTAATTGTATGCCTTATATTTGGGCTAGTAGTGATGGTAGCAGTTTTCTCGCTTCCTTAATCTTCCTCTTTACACTCCGGTCTATCGGCTAAAGGATTATTACTACCTTCGTTATTATTCAAGCTGGACTAATGGGGCGTGTTTTGTAAAGCTCGAATTGAAGTGGGGGAATCCGATTATCCAACTATGAGTTTAATTCTCTATCAACGACGCGTTTCTCTTTTACGGAATTCGCTGGTTAGTTGGTGACTCTCGTCGGACGAAGCTAGTAGTAAATAAAATCAGTTATTGCCGATGGGAGAGAAATTGACTGTTGAAACTTTTGAAATTTCTTTCTACATCTGACATGTCTGATTCGAATATGCCCTTTCGAGGAAATGACCGTTAATTTTGTCGCAATTTTGCAATTTATCAGAGATTTTAGTTGGTCGAAGGAAATTTGCATGTAAATTTTGCTTCGGAATCGTTGAAATATCCAGATTCTCGGGGCGTTATTTGGCAAGCCGGAAAGAATCCATTCGACGGGGATGGGATGGGTGGGGAGGGAGTGTAACACACGTTGTTTGACCAACCGGTAGCCGAAGCTAAAAGCTAGACGTTAGGTATACATACATAGATATATATATATATATATATATATATATATATATAACACGGAGAAAACTTTGGGGCTCGCAGTTCCTTTTTCACGTCCCGCGAGTTGCGAAAAGTTTTGCAAAAGAACTTGGGCTAAACTGCAGGTTGGAACTAAAATGAAAATCAGGAAGTAAACGACGTTTTGACGAGCTTTCGAAGGGCGATATTGTCCGTGCCCGATTCTCGTATTCTCTACCCGTTCGCTTTCGGTAATATTATTATATACATCGTCTATATAACTTTGGAGAATTGTGACAAGTCGTTCGCCCGTCGCTATCGCCGCCCTTAGCCAACCCATTTCGCTGAATGAGCTCGTAAATAAGCAGGGATGTCATCCAGATTAATTATCAACCGGTTTCTCGACGCTCGCGCGTATATCATGGCTATACGAAGTTGGGAAGTTGAATCAATTGGTTGGAATGTTGGAATATTCTCTACATAAATTCTCATGTTATCCATTACACACGGCTCTGCGGATCTCCACTTAGCATGACACAGGACTGGTTGTTGTTGTTCGGAAAGCTGAGGTCCGTCGTTTCAATTATCCAATACCGTCAAAGTCGCGTCAAGGTAAAGTTACATTTTCACATGAATTACGATTACGATTTAAAAAAAATTTTTTTTACCATCAATTTACAATTATTCAATAACAGTTTTTCGGCTTTATAATTTCTGAAAAATACAGATGAAGTGATTAGATTTGAAAAATGTATTAAAAATTTGTCAAGCCTCTCCAACGAATGATGAAATATCGAAAGTGGGTTATTTTAAAAAAAAGCTTTCATTTTTTCACCATACGATATAATTAGCCGAATACCATAAGCTCGTATGAAAAATTTCTTCTCCTCTACGCCGTGCACTGTAGGATTGAAACGGTTTTTCAGTTCCGTTCGGATATACAGCGCATCGACTATATATATATATATATATATAATAGATTCGAAGAGCCGCGAGAGTAGCAGCAGCAGAATTGCAAAACCTGCAACGAACGAAGGGATGGAAGGAGGGGCAGGAGGCTGATTCTGAAGCCATTTCATGAATCAGTAATGCGATCTGTGAAAATTGATTTTTTACGATCACGTTTGACTCGTATATTCGGCTCGTGTATCGCTGGCGAAGTGGGGATGGGGGGCTCGGCGTATCAATTGATCGACCGAACCCGAGAATTGGAAACCTGAGAATCTGCTCCGATTTGCGTATTTCTGTTTTTCCCGAAAAGGAAGATTAAAAAAAAAAAAAAGAAAGAAAAGAAAAAAGGATCAAATATTCACTGCTGATTATTGCCATTTTCGAAAGGGAGTCGAGTCGTCGTTTCTTTTCAAGCCTAACGTATGAAAATCAAAATAAGTTAAAAACAAAATCGAATCGAAATTGTCAAACTAGCGATTGTTGGCAATACTTCATTGATCACGGTAGCGAATATTTAGATCTGGGTAAGAAGAAAAGAAAAAATTGTAAGACGTGAGACGTTATTTTGAAAATGAAAGAAAAAAAAAAAAAATAGAAAATGTAAAATATTTCCAACAATCTTTCGTTTGGGATTTTTGACGGGAATGTTTTTTCACAAATTAAATGTACGAAACTCGTGTTTTCCGGCTTCAATCGAAATCGTGACGTCTGTTTGATTGGAAAAAAAAACACCAGAGGCAAATAATTTTGTCAATTTAAGGGTAGATCCTTTCTGTACGAGTACAAGGTGTAATAAGCCAGGTGCTATTCTCATTTTTGCCTCTTATCCTCCCTTCCTTTCTCTTCTCTTCTCTTCTCTCGCCTATACAAGGCGAACGGAGCTGAGGCGTACGTGTGGGTGTACATAACAATTTTAAAACCGTTCAAACTTCAAGAGATTGCGCTGACGTCAACCGTGACGCGGAAATCGGTTTAACGTTTCGGCAATATCACTCGGGGCAGGCAGACACACACGTACGCAAATACACACATGGAACCATACACAAGATGCGCGTGCGCGCATCCTTCTTGCGTTATACGTTCAGAGTACAGGTATACACACTTATACTTACTCGCCTATCGTCTGTATAACGGATCCTTCGCAGGAGAAGCCACCTATCCACCTCCCTCCCTCCCTCCCTCCCTTCGTTCCTCTTTCGCCATCGCCACCGCCGACGTATTCTACGGTGAAGTATAAAAATTAAATTTAACGCCAAAATTGAATTTTCCAGTTTTGCAAGCCAATTTCCTTCAAGTCCTCCCGCACTTCCCTTCTAAACCTCGTTCTCCTCCTCCTCCTCCTCCTCCTCTGCCACATCCCCCCCCCCCCCCCCTCTCTCTCTCTCTTTTACCTCCCCTAACATACCCAAGGCGAACCGAACCGCCAAGCTCAGTGCTCCTATCAGTCGATATTATACAGCTCTTGGGTTTGAACTTCTTGCTCTGGTAATGCGCGAGATTCTCGCGGTCGGGTATGTCGCCTGTATTCGTACGACTTTGAGGGAATCTCGAACGAGCTTTCGACTTACGGCTTTGCGTGAGTGTTTGTGTATGTGAAGATGCCGGAAAGTCATAACGCGATTATCGGTATACAGTAATAATACGATCATAGATTCATTGAAACAAGTTTTTATTAATATACATACGATGGGGAAAAATATTCGATGCAATTTTTTCTCAAACCCCAGCGGCGACACGACAATACGATAATACGATAATATTGTAATAATTGAATATGTCTCAGATGCAACCGGCTAACGTTCGCCTCTGCAGAGACCCATTGCTCGATAAATGTATACGTATATACACATATGTATAGCTAAGGTATATGTACTCACTTATTCTTGAGCACATAGATTAAATTCTCCGCAAGAAAGTAAAAGAAGAGAAAGAGAGAGAGAAATTTGCTCATTTCCGCTTTGTGTCGGGTATAAACGAAGCAGATGTCTGTAACGTGAAAGAGATATTCCTTTGAGTCTCTCTGATCGCGAGGACAGGGTAATTTAACCGTTGAAAATCAACCGATCGGTAACCAGATATTAATAATGTTATATTATATCTCCGGCTGTCATTAGCGTAGCTTTGCAACTTCAAAGAGATGCTATACAGACATCGTTCGCTGTTAACTATCCCTATATAGGTATACTAATTTTATCCTTTTCTTTTTTTTTATTTTCTAGCGTCAATTATCTTCGAGCTCGGCTATACCGCGGTATAACGCACGTATGTACGTATACCTATATATATATATATTATATATGTATATATATACGTGCATATACATGTAATTTTGTTTGTCGGTAAATTGCCGGAATTTTGGATTGCGCTCCTTAGGCGATCCACGGTGTCAGGTATTTCTACTAAATTACGTTTTCCCTCCCCTCGGCTTTTCTATTCCTCCCCCTTTCTGCAGGTCCCTTTCTCCAATTACTCTCTTATTCCTGCAACTTGGCTATCCTATAAAAGCGCGGGCGTGGCGCTGTAATTTACATTCTTACTCCGGGAGTCTGCACCACCACCACTACCACCACTGCTAGTAAAAGCAGCAGCAGCAGCTTGCGGGTTGAGCCTGACCCGGTTTAAGCGTCGACGTGGCCTTTCGTGCCCTTCTTTACCTGACTTGTACAACTAATATTCAAATGGCCGGTACTTCGCATGCCCTCTTGTCTCCTATTTACCATCTACGAGTTCAACGCCTTATAGTTTACACCATACCCACCCAACTTCTCTACTCGGACTGAATTGCGCCGAGGCACGCGCGGCGTTCTTTCTCTCTCCTTCTCTCTCCTTCTCTCTTTCTGATTTTACTCGGTTTTCGTCCCTCGACCGACGCGAGATACTGGAAACCTAGAAGAACGATAAGACACGCGCGCTTGGACAATACCTTCGTGTCTGCTGGTTCCTCTACCTGTATTATATAACACACGACACAAACACACACACACACACCCGTATACCCCGACTTATATATGCACATGTATTCGAGAAAAAATGGTAAATACAAAAGAATCCAAAAAGATACCTTATTTCATTTTTTTTTTTTTTATTTCTCATCGAATTCCGAAATTTAAGTCTCGAGTCATTAGCGACGAGTCACGTGAATTTATTATCGATGTAACATTTATATTTACATGCAAGTTATTGACGTTATGATTGTTAAGAACAAAAACCGAGATATCGTCACATTAAAAAAAATTTGGTCAATTTGTTGCTCTAAAAGTAATTCCCGAGCCTTGGCAATAATAAGAAAAGCTGCTCATCTCAAATAGAACAATATGCTTATTGATTAAATATTGCTAAAATATTCGACAACGAGTGTTAATTGTATGTCAAAGCTGTACTACAGCGAATACATAAAACGGATAATCTATTTTAAACATATGTCCCGCAAGATAAAATCATTCCAAGTTTTTCCTTATTTTATAATTATTTTAAACTTATTTTTCTATACTTATGCTATGAACAAAAATATGGAAGACTTAAAAATTTTTATGACTTAAATAACTCTACTTTTAAATCAGCCTTATTCAGTAAAACTTTGGATTTCTGCGATAATTAATGTTTTGCTCGGTAAAAAAATGGTTTTGATAAAACCCTAATTGAAATTTCGGAATTTGATGAGGGGAAAGAGAGACGCGAAGAAAATGTATTTTTGACTTCTTCTGTATCGATTACATTTCTTCTTAAATTCTATTTGGAATTCCCCCCCAACTTCGCCACAAATCTAATTTGACACACGGGTTTCTCTTGTCGCGATCCGATCAGAATCACCTTTCACTCTATCCGACTTTCATATTCAAACGAAAAGATTTGTCTCCGCGATTGCAGTCCGTTAAAAATATAACGAGTCACAGTCTTTTTTTTTCTTTCCAAGCTACGAGATGCAAAAAAACAAAGACGTAGCGCATTTTTTCCAACAAGTTTTTATTTGGAATTTTAACGCAGCTAAGCTGTGCAGGTAATCGTTAATGTTAAATTAAAGAAAAACGTGATGGTCTTCAGCTTTGGAAGGTGATGCTTTTTTGTTTTAAATTCTGCAATTTTTGCCAAGCTTTCAATCGTTGTTGCTGTACATTTTCATTCGGTTAAACTTGCTTTATCCAATATCAATCAGCATTGAAGGAACAATCTCATATCCTGCGTGACGAAAGCTACCCTTGCATTTACCCTCTCTCGAATCGTATTCTCTACCTTCGTATTTGCTCAGATTTTTATAGTCTCCGGTATACCTATACCCACGTGTCGTATATATGTATGGTCTGTATATACGCATACGGTGAACAAACAGACGGATCAATACACGTGTAACGTATGATAGGGTAAAACACGACCAGACACAAACAATTAAAAAATTCTTTATCAGCAGCGCAGCATTGCAACGGTAGTATTAGAAAAACATAACGAATCGAGTCGTCATTTAAATCTGAATATCGCGTATCTCGCGATGATAATAATGAAGGCTTTACACTGACTGTCAAAAATACGGGGGAGTTTTAGGAGTAGATTGAATACTAGAGGGTACATTTAGGAGGAGATTTCAGTTTTTTTAGAAACACCGTTTTTGTTTAAAAAAAAAAAAAAAATGATTCTCGCGTTTTGGAGATGGGTTTAAAAATTCGTAGGTCAAAGACGAGTGATTTAAAAAATTTGAAAATTTGTAGAGAAGGTTTTCAGCGGTCGTACTAACATTTGAAAAAATCTTAGGATGAAATGAGAAAATTTTCACGGTCAATCGCTTACCGAGTTCACGTGGAAGGCATCTGCATGCATGTATATCTGCATATTTACGACAAACGTTAGCAAGAATTAACGTAATTAACGCTGATGCAACTTCCTGTATCAGACGTCTTCTCGGTGCGCGTTTAACACGGCTTGCACAGAGACCGTACGCCCGTATCTGCGTGCGTGTACGTGTGCATATGTGTAAGCGCGAGGGTGGAGGTGGGTGACCACGTCTACCTGCGAGAGGTATACTCTCGTATCTCTCATCTCGCGCCAATAGCATCTCTGGCTAGCTACATATATAGCGAGGAGTTTGCTCGTCCGAGATTACACAACCCAGAAACACCTTGGCTTGTTTTTTCCCCTCTCGGGGTACGACGATAAAACGAACAGATTAGATCCTTACCTAATTCCTACCGTTATTATCCCTCTTTCTTCGTCCCTTCGTTACAAAGGGTCCTTCCACCTTCCACCCTACGCGAAATCAACCTTCGATCCGATCAAAGAAGTATCATCGATTATGAAACGCAACCGAATATCATTATATAAAATACGGATTTGTCCCAATCGAGTTCCACGCCCCGAACTCATTGTCGTATTCCTTATTGAAACGAGACGAAGTTTTTATGCAATTATATTTCTCTTCGTTCTACGGTCTTTATAAACGGAAATATCATGTCCTTATTTCTCATCGTAACCGATAACGATTGCCCGAACTTTACCGAGGTATTGAAAGTTGTTCGAAACATCTTAATAGCCTGATTAAATTAGCTCTGAAATTTTGCCGTATAAAACGTTTTCTTCTCTAATATCAAAGACTCCGTTCGCGAATAGTCACTGATCACCTAACGATACGATCGAACTAATTGTAAGAAAATCCCGTTTCGACCCAATAATTTAACCGTGCATCATCACACTGCGGTCTATCTATAACGTACCGCGTGCAATTCTCGTTATGTTTGCGTAACTCATGGCCATTGTTTTTACAACAACTTTTCCTCGTGCGGATGAGATACAGGTATGCGCCGCAGTAACGCACGCGTATCAAAGTTGAGTGCACGAACGCGACTTTGGATAGATCACCGCGTGCGCGCTGCTACTGCAAGCTGTGGTTTATACGCGTTACCATTTCGCGGTGTTGGAAATGCAGAAACGGTAACGTAACACGTGTACCGTGGTGTACCGGCAGTGGGGTAGAGTGCAGTATAGTGCAGTGTCTAGAGCACAAAGCGCAATCGCGACAATGAATCACCTGGAGCGGCAAGGAGGCCGTAAGAGTGCAGGAGTGCAAGAGGTCGGAGGTCAGACTCGGCTAGACGTACCGTGGATGGTGGTGCTGCTGCAACCTAAAGATCCATCCATATGCGAGTAGAACACGCACTGGTAAGCTCGTTTGTTCGAAGTGTGTGTAAGACCGTGTAAGCAGTCTATGTATCTATGCATACATACACATGATACATACACGCGACTCGCAGAGCCGCCAACTTCGGAGTTGTTCTCGAAACGTTTCGTTCGAACGCTCCTGATAGTCCCACTAAATTCACTATGCTCGTGCTGGTAAACTAATAAATCTTATCACCGGGCGCGATGTGTGTTACCTACGTGCACGTTGTGTTACGTAAAGTACCGTAAACTCTCTTCTCATGTTTTCGCCCGAGCGTGCGAAGAGGGTTCCTTGGTTAGATGCTCTCTTTGAGGATAGTCGGTATCTACGTAGGCTGAATTTCCAAATAAGTGGGGAAAGTGACTTAGGTACCGGAGATTTAAATCTTCTTAAAGTCAGGTTAGAGATGCTTGTAGTTGACAAACAACCGTAAGGTATGAAAATTCTAAGGATTTAAAAAAAATATGTGACTATCTTGTTCGTCGTCTTGAACAACGATCCTTTGGTCATTTCTACGCAATCACTGGCAACCACCGAAGAACATTCACTTAGTACTTAGTTTCAGAAAATACGAATCGACGTTTGCAAAGTATTAATGTTGATATGTACTAACTTGCGAATATGGATGATCAAAGTAGCGCGTGGCATTTTGAGATCATGTTCAGGCAATTGCCAGCACCAGCTGATGATGGCTCGTATTTTAGGGTGAAATCAAGGTGGGGGGTGATTTGAGTGGAATTGTTTTCATCAAAGTTTCAGCATACAAGCACAGATCTAAGGACACGTGTACGTACAGTTTTTCTTTATCTTGTGGATCCGTCTTTAGGAAACCGTTTCGACGAAAAACCCGCTGATAAAAAGGGCGTGTAAAAAGGTGGGGGGAAAAAAAAAAAAAAAAAAATGAAATGAAAGCAGTAAAAAAGAGCTCAATCTACCGACCAAATCTTTCGCTCCAAAGAGCTGCGGACGGCGTCGTTTTTGGTACGGAGCGTCAAAGAATCGTTTCGCGTTGCTTAAGCGCTCAGCCCACGTTTCTCTCTGTAGGCAACGGCTATGCTTCTCGGAGTTCTTCTTTGTCTCGAACCCTCTGCACGGTTTTTCGCTCGTGATTAAGACGAGGTTTTCGCTTAACGCCTTCCAAACGGCTTGGCTTTCGTCGTGGTGGTCGAGCGTGAGAGGAGAGAAAGATAGAGAAAGAAGGAGGAGAGAGAGAGAGAAAGTTTCACGATTAAACGAAGCTCTGGGCCCTTCGATATGCTTCGCGTTACCAACCGGGCTCTTTTGGACGAAAACCGAGCGGACCGTTTTAAGTAATGAAGTCAACGAACCAAGACGAGAATCGTGAATATCGTCGCTTGCACAGAGTAACCAAGACGGAAATTCTCATTTGGTAGGAATGTGATGAATCATATAAATCCCCATCATCGTTGCTCGACACTTCGGACTAGCGGAAAAAACTGCAGTCGATGCAAGAATCAACCGACTTAATTTGTTGCAAGTACAAGCTTAAAAGATAGCGTCGCTTTGCTGTACGTAATTAGAGGAGGTAAATGGTATTCAAGAAAACCTAGAATTCTCGTGATATATTTACCATCGCCGAGTCACCGAGCATATCCTGAATTTCGAATGTGCTTGTTCGTCCTTCTCAAAGACGGAAAATTTATTGAACACCGTCAAACAGGATCGCGATCAGGAACTTTTTTCCTCACGCACTGTGTACCAGTTTGAACACCGAAGATCACAGAGCGTATTTTTTCCTCGAACCCATAGCGTGGCCATATACAAGCTAACAACGCCTCTTCGCATAGTGGGTATACATATAGACACGAGTAGACAAAGCTAGAACGGCTTTAGGAGAACTCGAGGTCGCATTTTCCACTCTCCCCAGGGTGTCAGAAGCGAGAGGGAAAAGGAAAGAGAGATGCGGAGGACACAGAAAAGACTGAGTTTCTCGAGAAATTTTTGTCACACGAAAGCCAGCTCTTTCGCTGCTGTTCCGGCTCGGTATACTTATACATAGTTGATGAATAAAAAAAAAGAAAAAACAAGACCAAGACGCGTTGTCCCGGCTATTTGCCGAGGTATCCTCGAATAGTGATGAATTTCTCGTGTACCTTGAAAGCCTCGTACCAAATACCAATTGAAGATAAAATACTTGCTGGTCGGATAGACCGGTGTATACGTATAATAACTTGAGTATAAGAACGCAGAGTCCGTAACTGTACCGATGCTTCTAAGCGTTTCGACGGTGTTTAAAACTAGAGGGGCCTAAGGGGTCTGGAGAGAAGGCGTACCGAGAAGAAGGAATTCCAACTTGGGGCGAAAGCTTTCTTCCGGAAAGTCGACTAATCGGCACTCGGCACTCGACAGTCGGAAGCATAAATGGGTACATTAGTCGAACGTCGAGCGCCAACTCTCGCAGCTATATCCCCGGCTCTCTCCGCACGCACGCGGAAACTTTACTTCTCTCCTGCACGTTCCTTCAATGCCCCCCTCGCCCCCTTCCCTCCTCTTCTCTCCCGCTTACTCCCTTCCTCCGATACCTTCTCTCCATCTCTCTCTTCTACGGCGTGGAGTGACGCTATGGTGCCGCCTGCCTGCCGGCTGGCCGCGTGGTGTTGGTGCTCGCGTACAACTCATAGTACGCTCTCGTAGTATCTGTAGTATCCGTAGTATCCCCCCCCCCCCTCCTCCTCCTCGTCACCCCCTCTTCCGCTCCCAGTTCCCTGCTCGCTGAATGGCGCCTCTTTCCCTCCCGCGGCGGTAGAGATTTCCCCTTCGAAAGCTCCCGAGCTCGTCGATCTCCCTCTCGGTTCCCCTACCTTTTTCCCCGACATACCGAAAGCTTGGCAACGCCCACTCGCCGTCGGCCATCTTGGATTATGTAAACTGCGCTTCCTCTGTAGTATAGGTCATGCTTCGCCTCTACTACTACTACTACTACTACTACTACTACTACTGCTGTTACTACCTCGCCTGTAGTACGCCGCGTCGGCGAGCCGGCTAGAGAGTGCGAGTGCTATCGAACGAGTAGCCGAAAAAGCGCGGAGGAGAGGAGCAGAGAAGGGTGAGGGACGTAATGTGGGGGGGGAGGGGGGGAGATAGTATGACGCAGCGAGCTTATACCGTAGACCGGCCGCCGGCTGCCACCACCACCACCACCACCGCCACCACCACCACCACCACCACCACCACCACCACCACCACCACCACCACCACCACCACCACCACCATCACCATTGCTACTACTATACTACTTTACTATACTATATCCCACATTACTCAGCACACTACTACACTACTATTACTACTACTACTACTACTACAATACTATAGACGGAGAACGTAACTCGCGTAACGGTGGAAAGTGCCACTATGCTACGGTATATATCCGAACTGCGGTCGGACAGTAAAGGGGGCGTAGGGTGGGAGTGGGAGCGGGGGAAGGGACACGAGGATTCTACTACTCCATGTACTATATCGACAACCATTCACACGCACGTGTGTTCTTGTCCCTATTTGGATGAGTATTTGGCCCTTACGCGTTTCGGTATGTTCTTATGGTGAGGATTTTCTCGCGCAACATCTGACGACGAGCCTTTATCTTTTCAAGTGATATCCTTTGTTTTAATCCTTTATTTTTTATTTTTTCTCATCTCAACTGCTTAATTAACCAGACGTCGAATTTTATTGACGTTTGATTTTGGACGACTACTTTTTTGCATCCATTTGGCCGGAGATATGTTCACCCTCTATCTACAATTGCTCTTTGTCCTTTCTTTTATGATTACAATCCGACCAATTGCAAGTTGGGTTGCAAAAGACTTTCGAGTTCGATGTTTCAGCATATACAACCGGCGAGATGAACAAGGGCTTTGCTTTGTTCGTGAAGTTGAATCGCATCGCGGAGGGCACAGGTTATTGATTGTTGAAAATTCACGAGGGTGTTTATCTTACAAAATCTGAATAACTAAAGTTTCAACGCAAATTACCCCAAAGGGAGTCTTGCCAACGCTGAAGACACTGTTTGAATTTGAAACTCGGCCTTTCATGTTCCGTTGATGAAAAGTTTAATTCTTAATGCTGCGTGAGTTTTCGGGTCAGAATGCTGTAATTTTGGGACGAAATTATTTAGACTTCTAAACAGGCCTTTTGTCAGACGCTACTGAAATGTGCACGACGCTTTCAGCGTCCGGCTGATTTTCGAAGCGAATGAAATCACCGTTCTTGCTGAACTTTTGAGACACGCCACCACTGTAGGTCTTTCAATTCTACCGAGCAGCAGCTGCACAGTAACTGTAACTCGAAGCGTACGATAAAAGGCGTTTAATTTTACCGTCGCGAACTTTCGGAGGAGCGAAAACGAAACATTTAACGTTGGTATGCAGGCATGTGAGAACGTGTGAGGCAGCAACGATTGTCATTTCTAAAGGTAATTAATGAGCATAAAGATGCGTATGTATATCGTATATACATGTATGCCGGTCGGCGGCGGCGGCGGCGCCAGCGGCTCTATCTAGATTTGTTATTACGGAGAGTTTGCTCTGTCGGAGGCTCGAGGGCTGTTTTAAAAATCACAAACAGACTTGGAAAGTTTGACTCGTAGATTACAAGTTCATGGGAGAGTTTCGCGCCCGGGGATCTCTGGGGTCGATGAAGTACTCGGCCGCCGCTTCTCCGTCTCCTCCTCCTTCTCATCCTCTTCCTCCGTTTCTCTTCTACTACTTCTGCGTCCTGCTGCTGCTATGCTTTTGCGGCTGTGGCTACCGCTGCGTGCTACGCTTTACGCACCTTATGAAACTTAGCCAGGCCATTAATTAAAGCTAAATACGACGGGGCGAAGCGGCCTCGGTATATGGGCCGGATGTCTAATTGCCCGTGAAATCGTTTCGCTTTTTCACACATTTCACTCTGCCGCATCGCGGCTCGATACAAGCCATTAAACCCCAGCGTAATATATATAAACTATCTCCAGAGTACGATATTTAATGCACCATGTATTCCTTCGATCATCGCCTTACACGCGGACTTGAAAATGAGCATTCAAACGATGATCGATGGTTTTGCCTACCCGCAAAGATTTATGCCAAACCCTTCATCGTATCCGTGATCTTCAACCGGTCTACACGCTGTCTTACGACCTCCGAGATCTTCGGACTGGAATAACTTCTTCCGTGTCTTTGGACCACACTGAAGATAAAAATGAAAAACCGAACGCACATGGATGTAAAAATGTAAATTTTCTTTTTCTCACTCGGCAGGCACTTACAATAAGTGTAAAAATTCAATCTTCGTTTCCAATGTAACACTTTTGTTCCGCATATACTATACCGGCGAATGCTATTGTCAGATGGCTACCTCACAGATTCAATTTATTTTCGGTGGAATCACTCTCTGGACGTGGCTCGGCCATGGCCACGGCCATAGGTGGGCACGGTATACGTACGTATACTCACGCGGGCGAGAAGGAACGAAGACAAACGACCCGATTCAAGATGGCGTCACGCCGTCGATATACGCCTCGTTCCCAAGGGCTTCCGTTTGAATAGATCAGAAAGCAACGAACGGGGAACCGGCTAGAGCCCCTGGCTTTACGATCCATGCCTCCTCCATAAAGGCATCGTAAATCTACGATCGCACCGATAAATCTACCTATCGAGGCATAAGTGGGACCACCTACGACCGTATGTCCAGCCGCATACGTCGCCCGCACTTCTCGCTCGAGTGTTTACCTGCGCTGATCGTTGCATTCTCCCACAACCATCCTTTCATTTTGCTTTATTTTACTCTTCACGCACTTCTTTGCCACGCGATATTCTCTGCCGAGATCGACCTTGCACACATACGAATACCTGTCACGCTTGCTGCAAATCTATACGCTTTTGGCATTGCTTGCCAGCTTCTCAGCAGAAAGTTGGGAAACAAGAACTCAATTGAGAATCAATCGACGCGAAACGATCCGTATTTAGAAGTAGACTGTGCGGCCTCTTCGAGATAAAGTATGGACGTTCCATTCTCATACGTTTTTATATACCCGTTACTGGAAAAGTATTCCCTAAATGCTCAAAGTCATCGGCGAACGATTCCACTTTTTTTTTTTTTTATAAATGGACGACTTTACGATCAGGAGTTGCGTAAAACTAGCAGGCGAAAATTTGTTTGACGGGCTTGTTTAATCAATGTGGAAAAAAATTGGTAAACCAAAGGTGTTCGCGTACCCTTTGAAACAATGAAACCGATAGAGCTTGAAACTTGTGATATTAAATTCTATCACGGGTAAAAAGTGTTTGCCAACAGCGTGTATGCTGCAGGGAAGAGCGAATCAACTTGGGGTGGATATGTGTAACGGCGTAGAGTAGAAAGTATAGGCACCACAGACGTAGGAGTGTCGCGAGATTATTTATGCTTTGTTTTCGTGATAATTCCGCTCGTAAACGCGCTGGCACGCGAAACGCTGCGCGACTGGGCCTGGCTTTGGCGAACTTTTGTGATTGGTCGTAAAAAACATTCGCTTCAATTTTCTCTGCCGGACCAAGCTGAGTTTCCGTCCTTTCTCTCTCTCTCTCTCTCTCTCTTTCTCTCTCTCTCTCTCTCTCTCTCTCACTCCTTCCACTCCCTCATACCCCAACCACCATACTACACCAGGGTCGTTTCTTCCGCACGAATCAACGCTCACTATTGCGCAGCACACGCACTCTCCTCTCTCCTCTTTCCTCTTTCCTCTTTCCTCTTTCGTCGCATCATCCTCGTCCGCGTACGCGAGGAGGACAACTCTGCAGGGCTGTGATGTAATCAACCCCATTGCAATTCCCGTCTCGACACTTTTCCGTCATGTTGGGGTACGCGACGATACGTCCAAACAGACCCTCCGGCGATCGAATCCCCTTCGGAGTCTTTAACGGTGCTTGGGCATGCATATGCGCACCGGTTGTAACGTACGCGCACGTGTAGATAGATATATTCCTCAAAAGTTGTGCCCAACTTTAACCAAGGTCAGGACGCGCGTTCTGTAACAAGTATAACTGCGAACCTGTTTCAACACCGACCCGGAGTTTCTGGGGAATCGAAACGTTGTACACCCTCCTAAAGTTTCGCACTTCCCACTTCTATTCTGTCCTTGTATCTCGGTGGCGTGTGCTGAGGCCAAACACGCGACATGTGAATTCACCCACACGCCACACGTGTGCGTGAAGATACTGAAACTTGGCGAGAAATATGTACCCTGTTACATTATAAGCACGATGGCAAGCTCGATGATCAGCGTAAAATCATCTTTTGTCATCTTTTGAATTGTCGTCTTCTCGAAACTGTAACTATCCATCGAATAAAGAGAAAAGGAGGGAATAGATTTTATTGATGGCCTCCTCTAAGGACAACGAATACAAAAATAAGCACTTGGAGTCCCAGAGATACAAAATTACAAGAAGTAGAAAGGAATGAAAAGACCAACTTAAGAAAAGATAAATGACAGAAAATGAATGATGACATTACTAGTGATTGTCATGATTTTGATGGCGCTGGAGAGAGAGATAAATAGACAGAGTAGAAGATGGATACTTGCGCGTATAGCTGAGCCCATTTTGCCCGTGGTCCAGAAGAGCGCGGGTTGTTGTTAAAGGAAACGGTTCTCTCTCTCTCCCTCGTGAATGCTGGCGCATGTGAGTAGCAGGTACATACGTCGGTCCTACCCTTGCCCAAGATAACGAGCCATTATTATTTTCTCGGTTCACCATTTCTCTCCTCCTCGTCCTCCTCCTCCTCCTCCTCCTCCTCCAACTCCTCCTCCAATTCCCTCCAATTCTCCTGCGGCTAGCACCGGCTTTCCGCACCTCCTCTTTCCACTTTCCTCTTTCCTCTTTCCTCTTTCCTCTTCCCTTTTACCGCCTCCCAAAGCCCGCCTCTCACGTTATTGCACAAGCTCTTCACTCTTATTGATTGTTGTTCGCATGATCTGCACTCACTGCTATAACGAACACGTGTGTTGTACACACCTTATAGCTGTACCAGTCCAGGGTACACATGCAGCGCCGGTCGTACCGGGTGTGCTGCTTTTTTTAATTGAACGGTCGTATAACAATGTGTATCGGATACTCTGGTGTTGTACCCTGATGTTCTGAACAATCGTTTTACGTACGGAACGACTTACGTCAGGTCGATCATTTGGCCCACCGACCAAACGGTCACCACGAAAATTTTCCAAATGTGACACTACGCTGTTCTCATTTTGTGCAACTCGTGTAACTTGAATCCAATTTCTCCCAAAGTTGGACACCCAGTACATAGTCTACACATAGAGAATGGAGCGTGGGTTGGATGGTTGGTTGGTTCGTTCGTTCGTTCGTTCGTTCGTTCGTTCGTTCGTTATTGAACTACGAGCACCTACCAACCTCTCTACATCTATCGAGCCCTCAAGTTCGTTTGAAAAACCTGGTGAAAATAAACGCGTTTTATCGTGCGCCGTGTTCCTACATGTACAATGGAGAGGAGGAGATTTCGTGCCGTTGGACATGTGAACGTTGTCGAGTTGTTATTGCATTATACACGTACCCGTCCAGCCTCAGCCAAAGGGCGAGTTAACAATTTTTAACCTTTGGAATGAACTCGCAACGCGATTGCTTCATCATTTGTTCCCGCAGCCAAGAAAGACACTGGAGTTCAAATAACGGATTTTTCTACCTCCCCCATGGTCGGTGCAGGTTCATGCATCCGATCTCACGGGGTGCTGAGTATTCTAGTAGCTATGCCTGGGGATGAATCGCGCCCTTTCATTCTCCCCAAAGTACTTGCACTCTGTAGATAAACAATTTCCACGGGTAATGAGCTGCATTTTTGCAGACTGCTCACGAAGAATCCCATTATACGTATGGTTAATGGTTTTACAGTTGATTTCATCTCCTACGTGCACTTCAAGTGTGGTGCGGATTGTAAAGATTTTTAATACCCGACTTGACATGCTTTTCAGAGATTCCAAACGAATTAAAAATATTCATTTCTATCCTCCTCGATGACTTTACTGGTCATTGTAAGTCAAGTTGAGCTTGACGACACCTCACCCGCAGTCGAAGTGTTTGGAATGCGAACTTGTTCTTCTGGTATTCATTTTACAATACTCCGGTATACCGTACTTTATCCCACAGCTCGACTCGCGCGTCACAGCTAAATTCCCATCGGTTTGAAAGAGCAAAAACATGGAGTTCGAGTGCTGATCTGTCATAGCCGGTGCGGAAAGAACGAATTTGATATATCGAAGGCGACGTGTGTTTGGTTTGGTATGACGGAAGTTAATGCTGAAGGATATTGGTCGTCGGGCGAGAGATAACGGAAATTGAAAAGAAAAGGAGGAGGGAAAGGGGGGGGGGGGGAGCAAAAAAAAAAGGGAAACCAAAAAGAATTCTATACACCTGTACGTTATACAATGTTGCTATATTTTAATCTTTTCACTTGCATAATACTTGAAAGCTATACATCTACTGTCTTTAATATTGTTCAACGAAGTAATTAAGGTAGCAACGAACAATGGCTTGTGCGGTATTAAAAGGAACTAAATGACTCGAAGGCCGCGTGTTTGTATATACACGAAAAACGTGTTTCATTAGTTTTTAAAATCTCTTCGTGCTTATGCTTATATCCTCGTTTCCCTTCTCTGTCTCTCTCTCTCTCTCTCTCTCTCTCTCTCTCTCTCTCTCTCTCTTTCTCTCTCTCTTTCTTTATCCTACCTTTATTTTCTTATTTATTTAGTTTTTATGTATTTATTTTTATTTATTTTTTTGCAAACGATTACATCGTTCACCTAATTGCTAACGATATTTTTCCACGCGAAGAATTCAATTACCTGTTCCAGGTTCAATTATACGAGGGTAAAAGCATTGCTGTTAATTCTCATCCTATTATGCGAAAACTGCGCTATGGTCGATTATTTCACACTTACCGAATACTAATTCCTGCTACATGGGAGAAAATTAACCAACCGTTATAATTTACTCTGCCCTATCTCTCTGATCTACCTGCGTCGAATACTATTTCTTCCAATTTCACAACGACGGGGTTTGCTCGTCTATAAGTTCCGGGGTGGCAGCGGAACGCTTCGGGCAACGAATATAAGAAACTGAACCTGCGGGAGGAAGCCGACGCAATAAAGCTAACGATAAGCGACTTATCTCAGGGCTGTAACTAGCCTCGTTACTTTTCTTCAGTCAGCCTTATTCGGCTATACCGTTTGCACATCATTCCCCGAGCGCAAGTATAATAATATGTATACTTGTATATATGTATACTATGTCTAACGTATATACATAGAAACCCAGGAATACCCGTAAAACAAACGACAAAAGTTGCGGTCCGTCTAATTAGTGCCGAGTACCAAGTACAGACGACGCCTTTTTTCCTCTTCATCTTTACAGTTATTTTGTATTTGCTTTTGTTTTTATTTTCCAAGGAAATGAAAGCTCGCTCTCGTCCTGCTTCGCGATTTTTATACAAACGATGATGAAAGTAATTTGAAAGAGTTCTTTTTTTTTCCTCTTTCTTTCTTTCTTTCTTTCTCTTTTTCATTCTACTGTCGCTCGAATTGTTGACTTATTGTTAAACGCTGCGGGACGCCTCTCATCCCTTCTAACACAGGGGATGAAGATAACACCCTGCGTTATCGTCAACAATACTTCCAATCGTTCGAATTTCTTTTTTTTTCTTTTTATTTTATTCTACTTTTCCCCTCATTCCTAGGTATACGCGTCAAACGGGAAATCTGTATATATGTATAGGCAGTAAAACCAATTTATAAAATTCCATTCAGCTGTCGCCTGTCGGCAGCTATCATCCCGGTGATTTCTTCCCCGCCGCACGGGATTTTCTTTCTTTCATTTTATTTGCCATCATTTATATTTCTATCCCTTTTTCTTAAACCTGCATAGAATTACCGTTCATCTTTATTTCCATCGGCCTCTTTCACACAGCGGTGGCACCGATCCGAGTAATTGGCTGCAATTCGCGGCACGTATTACAAAGCGTATAAAGCATTGTAGGAACAGGCAGACCGAGGAATCGGCAATACGAATACGAAAAGTATTGACAAATGATCGACTTACCTGTCTGACCGACTGCTTCCGTCAATGACGTTATTAATCGTGCGGCTTTCATTGCGTTGAAAAGGATCTCGAATAGAGAATTTGAGGAGATGAAAAGTGCTGCGGTTCGACGGCGAGGCGTGATAGGCACCACTTGTCTTTATTTTTCATTCCAACATATCTACGGGAATATGTCGAGGTAATCCAGTACCACTAGCCATGGGGTTATCGGTTGCTATACTTATAATTATATTTATACTTGAATCGTGTTTACTACAGTCTATTTCTAGATTAACAACAAGTCAGTGATACGTAATTGCTCGTAATATGAGGTGTAAATGTTATAATCGCCACAAAGATCGGTACAATGTCATAGAACATGCATTCATGAAATTAGAACCTGCCATGTATATTCATAGCATGGTAAGATAGATCTGATCTGATTTCGGCTTTTTTTTCTTTTCTTTTACCCAGCATTCGTTAAGAAATATCGATTATACTCACTTTTCCATGGAGATGGAGAAAAAGACCGAAAAGAAACAAATCAATCGCGCGAAGAGTATATTTCTGTACGGGGAGAGATTATACAGACTTCGACGTTGGAGAAGACGATTTCCTTTGCAAATGATCGAGATTGATTTTGCCGTGCCGAAAAGAAGGAAGGAAAAAAAAAGATACGAACAACCCGAGGAGTTGGGTAAATTGTAAATCGGTTCCTCTTGAATCGCACTGATTTTGACAATCTGATTTAAACCCGCCCACCACCAATCATTCTTGGTAAAATAATTTCACATGTAATTCCACGAAGCGGAAATTCTACGGGATCAGGGTGCACGATCTATGCCTGTAAAATATTCGCAATAATCATTGTATAGACTCGTCCACGCAGTTTCGCTTACAATCGAGTAAAAAATCCTATGTGGATTAGAAATTTATACTGCATTTGAATTAGAGATGTGAAATCTTTCCACAGGGTTTTTAAGTGGATATGTAAAATATACTATTCATAACTACACAATATCATATTAGTATTATAACATACAGTATGCAATGAATAAATAACCGTCCAAAAAATTTGTGAAAATTATATACCTACGATATAAAGGCGCCGAAAGTTTATCAAAATTACACCGGAAGTACCTACAGCTCGTAATGTATAAAACGTGTAAAAAATGAGAAACAAAAAAAAAAAAAAATTAAATAAAAAACAATTTTCTCCGCTGCAATAAGGCGCACTTAAACTTTTGGAGTCTGCAGCTTGGCTAGTTTATATTGCGCGCAGTTTAGAACGCTGCAGCATCACTTGATCTTCCTTCTGCCGTTACCCCGGCTGCATAGACTCCTCGGGCAGGAAGTTTCTTTCATCTTCCTCAATAATGCATGTAAGGAATTTGCCCACGTTTACGCCGCGCTGTCTTGAGCACTAAACCAGAGCTTATTCATGCGGGCTCAATAGCCGTGGGGGTTGCGCATGTTGTAACGTACTCTTAATTCTCAGTTGGAATTTCGTTGCAAGATCTGTAAGGAGTTCTTATTCGTCGAAAATGTAAAATTTGTACTTATGTAGAAAAATTACAAGTTCTTTCGGTCAACTTTTTACAGTGAATACTTCGATCCAGTTGCAATCTGATTATTATATCAATATGAAGCTCTGGCACTTGTTGACGGCGGAAGTAAAATCGACCCAACGTATTCGTTTGAGTAAAAAAAAAAAAAAAAAAAAAAATTATGATTCATCCTCTGCGGGAACTCTTAAAAACACATTTCGTCCACATTTATAATTCAGGACATACGAAAGGGATGATGATAAATTCTTTTAATATTTTTTGCCTCGTGAAGCAAACATTTTTGCCCGTATCGTTAAATTTTTAGAGTGCGGTGAAAACAGGATCATAATCAAATTCGTATGAATAATCCAGGAGTGTAAAATATATTCATTGTCAGAGAATCCGAGATCGCTGGACTATTTTTACAGATTAAATTATGATCCAATTTTCATACCTCCAACGCTAAAAATATCCAGATATACTCCGGAAAGTCTGCTCCCCCCCCCCCCCTCAAAAAAAAAAAAAAAAAAAAAAAAAAAAAATCAATAAACTGAATCAAACCCTATTTATCCTTTTGTTCTTTGAATATTTCTAATAATGGATTTCATATTCGGAAACATCAAACTTTTTTTTTAATTATATATTTTTTGCTGTCCAACAGGAAACGCTGAAAGTTCGAAGGCGGAAGTTCGATACGAAAATGTGATAAAATAGCTCGAAGTGAAAATTGGAGGATTTCCGTATCATATAGCGCGCATTAATAACACATCCAAATTGTATTTGTATTCCAAAAAACCGAGCGAAGGTTGCTGGATTTGTACATCGAGTGTCGGGATGGACGAATCTGATTTCATCTTATACCTCCGCGGAGAATGATGAAAGGGGATGGGGAAGAGAAGGAGAGTGGAAAGCTACGAACTACTCGGTTCGTAAATCAGAGCCAACTTCCGGGTGGCTAGAACGATATCTCTGTACTTCCGGTCAACGGTAGAATTTTCCGCACGTATACCAACGGTCATCTCCGTTTCCGTACCGCGGAGGCTTTTCCTTTCCTCCTTTTTTCAGCATAGGGGAAAAGCGAAAAATCAAATAAAAGGCTCATCCTTTTAACCAACGACGCGTGGAAAATTTAAGGCCTTACGTGCACAAAGTACACGTACATACAATATGTATTGCACTATACGCAATCCCCTCTGGTCCGCAGCGAATGTATTATTTATTTATATTTTCCAGAGCCGTATATATTATATGTGTATACCTAAAATACGTATACATATACGTACATGCAATTCATACGACGCATCCTTTCTCCTGCGAGATATACGATGCTCTGCACTGTCGTCTTATACACTTATTGTACGCGCAGTGTAAAAATGTGCGCCGATTAAACCTTTCAATTCCACAGGACTCTGGAATTCGCGCTAGGAATTCTAACGGCCTTGTTAACACTCTGTAGATATGCGCCTGGCCGTGTTTGCGTATGTGTGTGTAGACGTATACGCTTTCTGGAAAGCGATTCGTTCCCGAGATAACTGCCTCACACCCACCGCGTGTGCACGGAGAAGACTTGATATATATATATAAAGACATACACACACGCGCACACACACTCTTAAATATATATATGTATATATAATATACATTATACGGGAAGTCGTCGCCCTGCATTATGTAACGGCGTCGTTGCAGCAGGTATTTATGCGATCCTCGACTTTTCGAACTAGCAACGTTTGTCCGTTCGCGGATTCTGGATGTTACACGCCTGTACCTATAATGCGTATTTCTAGGTATATATACACCTGTGAACACCGATATACATACACAGTACACCGAGGAAAGAGGTTGGTTAATAGCTAACGAAAGTATATTTGGATATGGCGAAAGAAATGTTTCGTTGTTGTTGTGAAATTTTAGTTGAGCCGAATAATGATCGATAAAAATGTGTCGGTAGTTGACAAATCGTATCCAGCTCAATGAAAATTTGATAATAATAACGAAACATTTATTTCGTCATATACAAATATACGTTTGTTAACAGTAAATAAACTTTTTTTTCTTGGTGTAAATCCAATAACACATGTATACACTGTGTATGTATGTTTAGGAAAAATAAGAGAAACAATGTCAAAGGCATCGAGAAAATTGAGGGTGACTGACGTCTGACGCAGAGGAATTTTCTCCTGCCACTCTTTCAAAAGGTGTATACATGTGTGTGTGTGTGTATATACATACATACATACATACATACATACATACATACATACATACACACACCTGAAGGAGTGATTTTCTCGATGCAAAGCCTTCGACATTGTTTCCTTTATTTTAGCTCTCTGTCTCGATTGCGTATACCTCTCCGATCATTTTAACCTGCGATCTTTTTGCTGCAGGATCAATATTTCTGAAATATGTATTGTTTGTTTAGAACCCATAAAGGACAAGCAATTTGAACGCTGTGAGTAATTTTCTATAAGCAAATTTCTACTATAAACATTCGTTGCGCATTAGGCTTCATCGTGTAAAATACTGACATTCTTTGACAAAAAACACCTTTGCTACCATAGACTTAAAATTTGTGGAAATAATTTTGAAACTAGAGTCGTCTAAATCGTTTAAACAATCGTCCGAATTGGCTGAATTTTTATCTGTTAGAATTTTCGACTTGTCTTATGTTTTTCCATAATTACGTGGCCCAGAAATTACGACGCCGAGCATCACGTCAACTACACGCCTAGCGCCTGTTCAATTCGAAGGGTAGTCTTTTTACTGCGTCTTTGTATCGCGGGCTGGGACCATACAGCTTTCTCCCATTTTATACCTGCAGCTTTGGCACTTTGTAACTAGCTTAGCACAGAAACCTATTTACTCTTTTACCTTTACGACAAGATTGTTGTCTGCGCTTTAACTGCACGCAGGGTTCTCTAAGTGTTCCGTCCAACAGCTAGAACGCAAAAAGAGAAATTCGTCCTTGCCTTCGTATTGGGAGCCCTTTTCTACCAGTGTTTTGCACCGTGTCGAAGAGACTGAGATTGCCAAAGCTCTTCGTTGCTTCGAATTTCAGGCCTTTATCCTTCTTCAGATGGTCCAGTCACTGCGTCGATCTCAGTGTCTTCGATGCCTGTTGAAGAAAGATTAGTTACGGGCAAAGGGAGGACCGGAATAGAGTTAGGAAACAGGAAGAGGATTAGGGACAGGTCAGCTGGCGGAGCCAGGTATTATCTTCCTGTTATTCTGTATACTCTTTCGTATTTTCGGCTAACAGATCAGTCACCTGTGCTAAAAATTGATCGAGAAAGCAGCGCGGCAACTCGTTGAAAAAAAATTTCATGCATATTACAATCAAAGATATTTCATTTTAAGCGATTCATCTTGAATTGGTTTACATTTGGAATCGCGTTGTATTACATACCTTACCCGTACCGCACGGAAGTTCGAGGCGAAGCGGGTTATACAAAAACGAATTCGTGTATAATTCACAAATACGGTTCTAACTCGCCTTTGAATAGGGATTATTACAAGAGTCTGTAACGTTTTTACATTTCCTTCCTGTTACTAATCCCGCTTCCGTTTGTCACATGTATTTTGTAACAATAGGTAGAAGGTAAGATTAAGATTTTGAATTCTCAATATTATTTGGAAAAACTTAGGAGTACAAGAAGAATAAAATCTTGATATTGGAGAGAGAAAAAAAAAGGACAAGGATAAAAAAAAAAGCAACGACTTTCACTCTGTAAATTACCCGAGAGCAGCCGATTTCGAAAAGCCGTACTTGCAAAGGTGTACGGTATCAACTTGTTTAAGGGTATTATACTCGTTATTCTCGAGGAAGCGAGGATCTGCACCCTCATGCGTATGGTACTTATTTATACAGACTACGTAGGCACGAACACACGCACACGGTATAGATCTCGTGGATATATTTAGCATTCGCCGAAAGCCGGTGTTACAAAGTGTTCCTCCCACTTCCATTTTCTCCAACCCTGCCGCAGCCGCCGCCGCCGCCGCCGCCGTCGTCTTTCCGATATTAACCGACTGAGCCAGCGAACTTTTGACGGTATTTCTGCATAATGAATTTCATCAATGTGAAGCTAAGTTGACGCGGAGTATTCTAGTGCTGTTAAAGTTAACGTGTATACGTATATACCTGTGTTTTATATATATATTATATATATACATATATATATATTTATTCGTAAGGAAGCAGAGTCGCTCGGTCCTGGGCTCCTAATTAATTAGCCTGCGCTTCGTTTCATCAATTAATTACTCTTTATTAACCCCCTCCCCCTCGTCACTCCGACTGTAACTCGGCTGCTTCTTCTCACCTATAACACTATGCAGCATAGCACCTTGGAACGGTTAGGCTAGGCAATGCTGTAGGCATGAAACACACGTAATCCCCGAAAATGCAGAATTAACCCTAATTGGTCACTCTGGCTGTATTTCACTCGAAAGAAATTTTCAAACCCCTCGTAGAGTCCTCGAGTTGTGAAAATGAACCACTTGGCGTCATTCTTCGTGCGAAACGGTTTCCTTTCGACATTTTTGGCGTTTTCTCCAACTTTGCTGTTTTTTTTTTTCCACAATATTTAAACAATCAATTTTGGACAGGAAAACTGAGAGAGCTTTTTCTGCAATCCTTGAACAATATCTGGATATATTTCGAAGATTCTTAGAACTCATTTTTGAAGCGAAATATCACTTCTCGGATGAATTTCACCAATTATGGTTAAGAATGAGTCTGAGAGGAGGTGATTTTGCACGAGCTATGATGTCGGGGATCATAGAAAGAACGTAGCAGACGATCGGTTAGATATCAGAGAGGAAAGTGCCATTTTCTACGGCGATACGCCCGTAATACAGGTATCGTTGTATCGGTCTTAACGAAGGCACGCTTTTAACCTCTTACGAAGCTTGATCGTTTTAACCCTCGTTACGATGTCCCAGCCATCCCCATTCCCATCCCCAATTCCCATTCCTATCCGCGGTTCACCCGCGTAATGGTTCTGCGATTCTCGACTCCCGCGAAACGACTGACTATTCTCGGCTCATATTACCTACACGCATGTGTGCACGTATTTATATACATATACTCGACTGTACGCTGTGCACCCTCCGCAGCTCGATGATGTGATATTCCACCTTTCCATACCTGTCTTATCTTTTAGGGGTGCACTTTCACGATTAATGTATACATTATGGACGCCCTCCCCATAGCCGGGGATATTATACACCGATTTGAGGGATGCTCAACGTTTCGTACCTCTACGTGATGTCGTGTAATATACCTGTCACTTCCTCCGGGAATAAAATCAAACTACACAGAATCTTGGTGACAAGTGATTTCGAACCAAATAATACCGTATTAACGAAACAAATCAGAAAGCGTACTCCTTGCGTGTAATATTATATTAGTTTAAAGGAGGAGAAATTTTCACCCGAAACTTTGTCCAGAAATAACGATATTACGAAAATTTGTACGTAAGTGAGAAATGTCAGTTCTTGCACACGAGTTTGTGCAGTAAATTTTGTTGCCGCATTGCGCGATTCCGTTTTTCCTTGGTTTTTCTTCTCCCACGAGTTCACTGCTTTCTACGCGACTTTGAGAACGATATTTTTTTGTTTAAACCGGAAACGCGGTGAGGAACGAGATCTCTCGACTAATACCTACTTTTTTTCAATCTTGGAAGAGCGTTATACGCGACGGTAAAACGTTTGTTGTTTGAACCGGGATGGCGAAGAATTCGTTCTCGTAAACCCCGGAACCTTCATAACTCACGATTAGGACATTAAAATGATGTATACTTGCGGTATAACGTTGGATTTAAACTCTACTTTCCCGCTTCTACACAAATCCTCGTACCTACGCGCATAGTTGCGTTACAAAGGAATATCCGAATACATAAATTAACGGAATTGAAATCGGACCGCAGCAATACTATACCTTAGTTCCGGAATTGAATTTAAGAAAAAACTGCGCCCCGTTTTGCGGCTCCAATACACGGGTGTATCTACACTTTTTGAAAGATTTTATGGCGTTGCTGGTGTGTATATATGTTACATATACACGTACCTAACGTGTATATATAGGTGAAAAATTTATCCGCATCGTTGTACTCCTCGCGTATATCTGTGTGTAGAAAATTACTGCCGTTGAGGAGGGGGAGATAATCACGGGCTGCAATTATCTTTGAACATTCTGTATATAATTTGCGTGCGTTAATTAAAACTGCCGACGCCCCCGCTGCCGTCGCCGTTGGCCGCTGACTTTTAGTCGAGACACTTCGCAGGCTGGAGGAGCCAGACGAGAAGAAATATCGATATCGGGAACGGGGACGGGGACAGGCGCTGAAACACGGAGAGAAAAGGGAGAGGGTGGAAAAAGGGAAGAGAGGAAGGATCAGTTTTCCAATAGAAGGGAAGACAGAGGGTGGGATTGCGTGGCGGAGGGGTTGAGCTCGGCAGGTTTCGGCCGGGCTGGGTCTCGGCCCTTAGCTTTAAGGGATGAGCCGGCGAAGGGACTCGAATAAAGGAAAAGTCGATAATTATTTTCGGATTGGTCCAGACACTTCGGTTAACCAACCAGGTATAATCTCGAGCCGGGTGGATAAAAGGAACCCGGAAAAACGAACCCCTCGTCCCTCCACCCTCCTACTGTCTTCGGCATCAATTACTAAGCCGCCTCTCGCACAGTTACTCCTGTTCTATAAGGCATACCGTATACCTGTACGCGAAACAATGCGCGAACTTTGATTATGCCCATGCATTGATCGAGCCTCTCTCTCTCTCTCTCTCTCTCTCTCTCTCTCTCTCTCTCTCTCTCTCTCTCTATCTCTGTTTTTGTCTTTTCTTACATTTGATTCATGCTTTTTCTACACGCATGTAAGTATTATGCATTGAGAGTGGAAAAAATGTTCAATTTGTAAATTCAAGGATGAAAAAGACGACTGGACGTCGGGAAATAAGGGAAAAGTTAAGTATCAACGGATGAGCAAATTTAGTGTTCAAACATCCGATTTGCGGCGAACAATTTTAGAGATGGAAATTATTACCAACAATCTGCATCCGTTGAGGAATTTCTGTGTACGGATAACGAGGTTCCACGAGTATAAGAAAAAGGAGGCAGAGTATAAGTTAAGGGGTTGAAAAATAGCTGACGCGATTTTTTTATTTTGATGGTTGAAATACGCAATCAATCTGACTTTTTTTTTTATTTCAAATCAAAGCACTCACGAAGAATAGAAAATGGGTTTTTAAACATTTTTTTTTTTCTTGTCTTCTCATATTATTTTATGAGGTTGAAAATGACTTCGAAAAAAAGGACTCCTCACGATGGACACGATGGTGGTCGTAAATATTATCTGAAACAAAGTTTGTAAAATGATTGTTAATCAGTGCGAAAGCCGCTATCTTGGTATACAGTTTTTTCTTTTCTTCAAATTCAAAATTGACCTAATGGCGGTGGTTTGGGAATAAAGTATCGAATTTATCATAGTTTTTCGACAGTTTTGCGTTGAGAAAAACATGAAAATTTCCAAGAAAATAAAGCTTCCATAGCAAGATAAAGAATGGGGTGAAAAATGTTGCGTCTAAATTTGAGACAGATAGCTTCGAAACTCTTCCTTCGAGAGTGTCCACCCTGTTGAAAAACCACGTTTCGAGAAAACCGTTTGAAAAATGTATATAAAAAATAAAAGTAAACGTTTAAAAGTTTATTTTCTGTTCTTCGTAAGTGCTTTGGTTTGACATGAAAAAAAAACAGATCGATTAGCGTATTTTAACCATTAAAATAACAAACCGCGAAAGTCAGACCCGTTACACCAAGATGATCCTTTAACATAGCGGAATTATAGTTATCAGATATAGAGTTTGCGTCATCGTTGAAACGGTCTTCTTTTCTACGTAATATCGATTAAGTACTTACATGCTTTTATTCGTTGCAATTCCCGCGACGGAATTTATCCCGTATAGAGACGTACGTACGTACATGTTGTACGGAATGACACGAAGGAACGCTTCCGTCGTGAAGAAAATTAACATCAGTCTCCTCTATCTTCGCCTCGCCCCCGAAGCCTGTTCGGTGCAGGGGATTCGTGAATGGCGGTAAAAAGCTCCCCGTAGTTCCGCGGTGGAATTGTAATACCGAAGAGAGTGAAAATCAATAAGAACGCGGCGCGTAGAGGTAGCCACGCGCGAATTTTATGCCCACCTACTTCTTCCTTCCGAGGGATTTTTCGCCCTGCAGGGCGAGAGAAAGGCCCGTTTGACGGTCGAACGGTCGCCGCCTCGCCGGAACGTGATTACACCTCGTTACGGTCTCGTCGCCTTTTTTTCCTCTCGGGAAAGGACGAGGAGAGAAGCCGGGATTCGCCGGCCATTGATCGTCCCAGGGTGCTAATATTAGCTCGGAACCGCGTGACCGTGCATCCAGAAATTTTGTCGCTTTCGGATCGGCGAATACCGCCTATGCAAATCAATACGTCAGTCCGTGCAACGCACGCGTCCGTCTCATCTCGACGCCGCCGGCAAGACGCGAAAGCTCTGTCGAGTCTAGCCCCTTAAATCAGCCGGCTTACGATTATCCCCCCAACGCGTGAGCGACCTGCTGCAGGCAATTAAATTCGAACGAAAGGAGCCCGGATGAAAATTACACGAAAATTACCAAAATCACTGCCGGATTAACCCCCCGAGCTTTTCATTCATACGCCAGACGAGGTTCGTTACCGTACCACAGTCGTAAACAACTCCGCGAATTCGGCTCTGCGGAGATTCCATGCATTCGGTTATTCCTAATACGATAATAGCGTGTTCCGAAAGTCCCGGTAATATTGTGCTTGAATTTCATCGCTTCTTGAAAGGTATCCGGATATTTTACCCGTGCTTGAAAGACAAAGCTGTAGCTACGAGCTCTGTAATAATTTGTTCATTTTGAATTTATTTCCACGTCATTGTAACCTACGATTCTATACGCGTACGCTGAGAGGAAAATTTTTCTTGCTTTTCCTCGTTTGGCTCGTTTCATAAGTAATTTGGTTCTAAAGGTCCACGGGAATCCAATCTTGGCAGGTCTGTATTAAGTCGAAGAAGCTCGCATGAATCGTCAATTTTATTCGTCCGCTGATTGGTCAGGTGTCAATTTTTAAGCTCCCCCGTTGATCTCCGATTGCAATTAGGTTCTCGATATCTGCAGTTGTGCTCTATTTCACTTTCTGAAGGTCACGTATCAATTTGAAAACTGACAATTTAACCGTGCATTGTTAATATCGTCTCCCGAGATACGACAGGACCGACAGTTTGATTGAGTTAGCTCAACGTGAACCTGAACACTTCGGATGTCATCCGTTTTGATGACTGACTTGGATAGAGATAATATCAACTAACCTTACCGACTTGAACGTATTCGCTTGCGGGTTCTAGGCCAACTTGTCAACTTGAGTGACTCGGAGCTCCGACTGTGTTCGAACTTTGGCATCCACCTGTCGAACGATCCTTGTACCCTGCACCGGGGCTTTGAAGCCGAAGAACGTTTTCCCCCCGTCTTTTCTACCTCCCGCATCTTTACCGGACCCCACCACCGCAGGCTCTTCATCCTTTTCCCCATTCTCCTCCGTTGTGCAACAGCATCCCGCATCCCCCTTATAGTTCTTTTCCCAGATCCGATCATCCTCTCTGCATGTATTATATCGTCAAGTTTTTGTACTCTCAATTTCCTTGCGGATAATGCTCTGTTACGTATTGTAGGTATGTATACCGCGGTCTTCTCTCCCTGAGAGATTTTTCTTCATAGCGAATCGCTCGCTTCGCTGCGCCTTGATACACTCTGGTATAAGGCCAATGTCATTCGGTGAATGAACTTGCACAAGTATCGCAGCTGTGTGTGTACCGTGAGTTTTTCTAACGGTGAAACGATGCGTCCGCCTGAAGCGGGCAACCGGAGTTACGTCTCAAGTTCAGGTTGAGCACCGTATCGCGCCACGGCCGTTCCGAACGTCAAATTGAATTTCACGACAGTCCTAACATGGTTTACCTCGTTATTATCGCCTTAGTTGATTGTCCGAATTCGATTTTTCATCATTTGCCAGAATTCTTAATATTCGGGTTATTTCGACCGATAATCTTTGACGTTCGGAACGGCTGTGGCGGGATACGGTGAATCGTCCTGAACACGAGTTGTAACTCCGGTTGCCTGAATCAGGCGCACGGATCATATTGCTGTTAGAAAAACTCACGGTACAAATAACGGGCGTACGGTGATATTTGACGAATATAACAATCCCAATGTTGCGAGATTATCTTTTTACATAGAAAATGTTGAATAATTTTAATCTGTGATTAAAAAACTTTCTTAGACGTATGAAAAGCACGTCGAAATCCGAAGAGTGAAAATTCGAATGAATGATGGAAATTCGATGCAACGTATGAAATGGTCCGCGTATATTTGAACAAAGCGTGATATCTGGCTGGGTGATATTGCGTCGGGGTGGAATATGCACCACGTGTTGCAGAGAGACGTCGCGACGTCATTGGAGCAGGTATCCGGGTTACGACTCGGTGATCCGTTATGCACCGCAGGCTGAACCGTCGACGGTATGAGATAGGCGTCACCTCCTGTACCTACTTAATTGTGCGGGTTCGGATGCCACGCATATTTTACCATAATCCGATTTACTCCCGGGCCGATGGGTATAACCGGAGTTGCCAAGACGCCACAGCCACCGACGCCGACGCCCCCGCCAGGCGCCTCGGCGTCAACTTTGATCGAATTAATACTTTAGTGGAGCGGACGACCGTAAAGTTTCTCCGCCCAAGGATGCCAGGGCGACATCCCCGATCCCCGATCCCCGATCCCGGGGACCCTGAATCTCTCCTGGAAAATCCGGAACCCCAGAAGCCCTTGTCGCGCTTTCATATAAAGTCAAGAATGAAACTGGCGACGTACATTGGTTGTCCAACTTTCCTGTACCTTCTTTTCCTTTTTCTCCTTCTTCGTCTTCTTCTTTTTTTTTCGCATCCTCAAATCGTCTTTCACGTATTCCATTGTACGAGGTGTGTTCAAAAAGTAAGGTGACTTTATATTTTTATGAAAAACTATTTATTTATTCATCAATATTTATGTTGTCCCCTTCAAAGTAATCCCCCTCAGATATAATACACTTGTGCCAACGCTTTTTCCAATCCTCAAAGCACTTCTGATAAGCACTTTCTGGTATAGCTTTGAGCTCTTCCAGCGATGCAGTCTTTATCTCCTCAATCGTTGCAAATCTCCGTCCTTTCATAGGTCTCTTCAGTTTTGGGAACAGGAAAAAGTCGCATGGGGCCAAATCCGGTGAATATGAGCCTTTTGAGTAAATCAGGATCATCATTGACGTCATTCAACAGCTCCTGAGCGATGCTCATGCGACGATTCTTCTGGTCAAAATTAAGCAGTTTCGGAACAAACTTCGCTGACACACGTCTCATACCCAAAACATCCGAAAAAATTTCATGGCACGAGCCAACCGATATGCCAACATCCTCAGCAACTTCTCTGATAGTGATTCGACGATTTTCGAAAACAATTTTCTTCACTGCTTCAACGTTTTCATCTGTTGTTGACGTGCTGGGGCGTCCAGAGCGAGGTTCGTCATTGGCATCTTCTCGGCCATCTTGGAAGAGCTTGTACCACTTATAAACGTTTTTTTTACTAAGAGTAGACTCACCGTATGCCACTGTCAACATTTCAAGTGTTTTGGAGCACTTAATTCCATTTTTTACACAAAATTTGATGCAAATTCTTTGATCCATTTTTCTTGATAGCAAAAAATCGCCGAGCACACCAAAATACGTCTCACCTTTGTATCTGTCAAAAACAAACTAAACATGCTATACACTTGAAACTGTGTACAGATGTTCGGGACAAGTGTACCAACATAACATAAAAAAAAATCGAAGATCGAACGGACATAGCCCGCGAAATTAGAAAAGTCACCTTACTTTTTGAACACACCTCGTACTTCGTACCTATCCCCTTCCTATTCGCCGGGGAATATCATCGCCTTTGCATCCCGCAGGATTTCGGTATATCTGTATGCCCTGCACACAGCCTACGCACATCGCACATACACTCGCAAACACACACGCACAGACACTGACTCTACTCGCTTCTCGAATTGCTTTTCGCGCTAAAAGTAAGCGTACCGAAAACTCGCTGATTGTGCGGCGTGTGGATTTTACCGATTGGCCGTCTGCTTGACTAATCAAAGGACGCCCGTTCCGACTTTTCACAAACGTCGTCCTCGACAGAAATGAGAATTACCCGGAATACGCGATGCAATCTGTACCGGCTTCTGAAACTGCGTGCTAACGGTTCGCCATGTGTTTTTTTTTTTCTGGTGGACACCATTCAACGCTGTTCGGAATATGACAATTTTTGTCGCGATCATCACGAGCTTTCATTTTACTCGGAGTACACGAAGAACAATGGCTGCAACTCCAACAATTGTACGTAAGCGATCAGGTACAAAAATTTGGATTTAGCTGCAATTTTGATACTTTGTCAGATGTACTCGAGGTATACAAATGTACCCCAAAATTAAAACTTTTAGGTTTATAAACTGCTTACGTGAAATACACTGAACAATTTTTTTTTTTCAAGCTAATTTTTGTCTTCAAATTTCTGCCACTTACTTTCATGCGGAAAATGTGATTTATATAGTAAGTATTCTTGGTGTAAAAAAAGACTGGCCTTTCTAAACGCGAGGTTCATTTGCACATAGGTATATTTTCAGCAACAGCCAGAGATACATATTTTTTCACTAAGAAAGAAGTTTGTTGTAATATTCATATCTCAGTACACTCGATAACGTATCGAAATTGCAAACAAAACGAAACTCCTGTGCCTAACCGACGATCTGCAATTGTTGGAAACGCTCCGAAACCTTCCGCTTCTTCTTTTCTTATATACTTGGTGCCGCCGTCTACCTTTTTCTGCTTTCACGTTCGTCGAGTTTCAACGCGTGTCGAAGATGAAAACACACGCGCCTCGGGTCTTCGGGTTCTCGTCTCAGCCTCCAAAACAGGAGGGTGCGTATTAGCCCCAAAGTAAGAATGGGGAATTCGAGGATGGCGTATGGATTGTTACGCCTGGCTACCTCACCCATGGTAATCGGTTATCGTCGCGACTGACTCTGTCGCTTTGCAGCAATATAAATATATCATTCACCCTGTGTGTCAGATCGCATTATCCATACGCGTTCGCCGTCTTTTTCAATCAATTTCTTCCCCCGCAATTCAAGCCGTCGAATTCGTTTGAAATCATTTAGAAATCGATAAAAAAAAAAGAAACGGTCTCGTACGTTTTGGAATAGGTCGAAAGCACTTTGAATTAATTTGAAACCGTTTGAAATTACTTTATATTCATTTTGAAACTTTTTTAAATCGATCTGAAACCATTTTAAATCGTTTGAAACCAGTTGAAATTATTTAGACATCGTTTGAAACTGTTCGAAATCGTTTGTAACTTGGTGCGTAAGTGGTTAGACCCACGGTTTAAGCTAGACGTCATCTTATGTTCGAGACACAGGGCTCAGGCTTTCAGTCGTATCCATGGTTTGCTTATCAAGCAATTTGCGTCTGGTGTCCTTTGGCAAAATCGTACCGCGGTCTAGCTCCGGCAATGTCGGTAACACGTCCCGGTCTTTTGTGCGTGGAGTGAAGTTAAATTTTCGAAAGGTGATTAAATCTTTCGCCATTTCCTTTGCCCCCGCACCGTTGCAGGGGTCGACTCTCTTGACGAAATGCTCGACCCCGGCCGTGTTTGCCGACTTAATTAGGCCGCTGCGGTCCTTCCGTCCTTCATCCTCTCCCTTCTTTCCTGCAACCCAACGTTATGTGCCTTTCCTCATCGCGTTGCGCTTCATAAAACTTCGTCATGCTGGAGAAAAAGTTTTACCATGTACGTTCTAATGCATGCATGTTGCAGAGAAGAACCGCGCGGACCAGAAATTGTTCCTCCACTGCAGGTACTTTAGAAATTCTCTTATCTTAAAACGACACCCTCTATACACCGGGAGTTCAAGAAACTTCGTTCCTGGTCGTACACATTGCGCGAATAATTACTACATTCATAAAATGACCGAAGCTTTTGAATTCCCCAAGGTCTGTAGCGCGGATCAAATCGCCGAATTTTAACCCCCGATTCAGCTTCGGTTGAATCGTTTTCAATTGACATACTCCGTGCGTACAGTCGCAGACGCTTTCCACCTTTCATCGTCCTCTCGACTTTTTTCACGCTCGCTAACGAGCATCCCAAAAGGTTGAATAGCTTGGGCTTGCAAGCGAGCTGCATCATGCATAGTCCATATACGTGTGTATGTATATATATATATACATACGTGTATATCCAACTGGACCAGCCGAAACGATGCTGTGCTTTCACAGGATGACGTTCGACGTATTTTTTTTTTTCTCCGTTTCCCCCTTCTTTTAACAAGGTAAATTTTCATCCAGGTAAGAGCAGGCATGCTGCCAATTTCATTTGTCATTACGTATAAATTGCCGTGTGACTGAGGCACGAGTGGAATTCGATCGATCGATCCCACGCAAGATGCGTGCGAAACTCTGATACTGAAAAAAGTTACGAAGATAAAGTCTGGAAGTCGGAAAAGATTTTTAACGTTCAATTTCGAAATTTTTACACACGAGCGAATTATACTTCGTGCGATGTATGTATATGTATGTATTTACTCGTATATCGCGTGTCAGTGGCGATTGACTAACTGTGGTATTATTTCCGTGGCATGCAGCACGTCAAAGGCTAATGATCGTCATTTGTTACGACTGGCTTTGCCTGACCGGTGCGATTATCAATTATACATCAAACGTCAGTACGTCAAATGAAGTACATACGGATCAACGTCAATTCGAACGGCACGTGCAAGCTCTGTTCGATTCCGCGTAAGCTTTGTGTATATGTTACATACACATGAATGGTTTTATCCGTTTTATAGAGGGAGTGAACGCGCCCTATTCATCCGCCGTAACTAATTGATTTTCACCATTTTTCACTTCCTTCGGAATGACGAATCAAAAATATTGCAATCGGCTAGTTTGAAAAAAAAAAATAAAAAAACGTATTCGAAATTTGACTGGATGGATTTGTGTCAATCGAAACGAAAGCTCGGCTACTCGGACGAAAAAAAGCTCTCTGGCGTTATGGAAACTCTTGCGTAACACCGAAGAATCGTGTGCATGCAGAAAAATAATAGTAACGTCTGCATGCAGAGGTAACCTGGATACACGTTTGAGCTTGCGGGGTGATTATTGATCACTGCACCGCACGCGTTGCCAGTGATACGCTGATTATTGTTGGTTATTAATTCACGGGCTATCGCTTCGCGTTATCGGGCTGATAATTTCCGTACGAATTCCATCGCGGCATGGAAGCACGGGTGTTGATGGAAAATATTTTTCTCACGGAGTATACGCGTTCAGAGATTGGAGAAAATATAATCTATAAGCGTATAATCGGTCATTGGTAAGTCATCGTGAGACGCGTAGTTGACGTCGGCCTCGCGTATTATTCGATGAAAGGTCGTACAAAAAATCGTCTGGACTTTTTCAGTTTCTCTCTTCTGAAATTAAAGAAGTCGTAAAAATTTTTTTCAACTCCAACTTTTTTTTCCCACCCTTGCTTGTGACAACGAAGGCTCGGCGAAGTCGCGATGCAAGAAGACGAAAAACATCCCCGCGCCGCAAACACGAACAAGGAAAGAAGCGAAGGGTGGCTGCCGCCGTTTTACCCTCGACGGGATTCCCGGAATGGTGTATTAATTAAACGCTAATGAACGGGGGTGGTGGTGGAGGGGGATACTCGAGTCATAAGACTCTATCACCAATTATCGGTCTGGCTCGTTGACGACCGATAGAGGCGCGGTGTTTTAATCAATTCAAGAACTAAAGTTGAATGAAATGCGGGAATAAAGACAATCGAAATTAACCTTATAATACACGCGGAGCTGAATGGTCGCTGTGCGCGAGTCTATTGGGTGAATTAATAAAAGGAAAGAACGGAGTCTTGATAGAAACAATGGATTTTACAAAGGCGGTCACGTGTATGTGTAATGCACGTGCAGGTATAATATTACGTATGTATGCGGGTAGTATAGCGCTGCGGGTATTTCTTCCGCCGCGATTCCTTTCATAACGAAATACGTGCGCAATGTGCATAAAACTAGTTGTGAGGGTATAAACGCGATTATAAACCCGCTGTGACGTAGCCGCGTCAGAATGGTTTGTTTAAAGAACAAATCCAATTAACTCGCAATTACATTAATTTCAAGTTCTCCTATTATTGTTGGCCAACCAAGTTGCCGACTGCCCGAAGGCGGCAAGCAGGCGGCGCTTCCTGGTGCACCAAAGTCGTCTAAGGCAATACATATTCGCTCAGTTCCACCTAACTATGCGCCTGTACAGAGGGAAATTTCTCTACCAACTCCCGCTAAGTATCCTAGGGCGTCTAAATTAATTATTCGTATTATTACTAAATTGCTGCGGCCATCCACTTCTACGACCACCTTTATTATATATACCTTCCTCTCTATAATATGTCATACAAGTGCAATTTTCTTCATCTCCGGCTAGCTCGCCGTCTCTTCTACCTTCATCGTTCTTAGATATCCCGACTTCCGCCGTGTTTGCAGATCTAATTGTTTCCCGGGAAATTACGGACAAAGATTGTCTTTTTCTTCTTTTCTTTTTACCTGAAATACCAGACTTAAATTCCTTTTCTCCGTCTCTCGCATTCTAAAAATAGAATAGAAATATTTAAAAAATCTTGTCTCACATCTCTGGAAACGTGACCTTCATCGAAAAGCCTCAGTCTCTCTATAGTCTACGTATAATACGAGAAGAAAACTGCATGAGTTTGTTTATTCTCGAACAAGTCTGGACAGTTATCCATGTTGTATACTTTACACATACGTATACATATACGAGCATACGATATAGTTACTTGTTTGTAGACGATTGCATACAATTCTTAATCCTATACAGGTAGGGCTCTCTATGTATATACATACATACATACATATATATATTCAACTCTATATAATGTTGAGCTGCAATATGCTAACGGGGCTGAGTAAAGCACGTGGGGTTGAACGACGCGCTGGGCTTTTAGCAGGATCGTGTTTCCTGCGGCTTTGTACCCCAATGGCTTTCAACAGCAGCAGCAAGCAGCAAGCAGCATTGGCTCGTCTTGCATATTTTTTCCCTTTCACCCGCCCTCGTCCTTTGCATCCCTTCCAAGTGCAAACTCTTCGTCCCTTAGCATCGCGAGCCGTTCCCTTGGTCACGACACCTTCCTTCCTTCCTTCCTTTCTTCCTTCCTTCCTTCCTTCCTTCCTTCCTTATCCCTGCAGGTTCTTTTCACTGCCTCCCGCAGGAGAAAATTCACCAACGTTTTTAAAAACCACCCTTGTTCGCGACAGACTCACAACGCAGTTATCGCGTTACGTTTACATACGTTGACGGATGTTTAGTTTACTCGTGGCAAACGAAAACCCGCACGCGCATTTATGCATAATCGATAGGTGCGTAACACGAGATACGTGCGCAATTGGAGGGGATATAAGGTTGAAGGGGATTGAGCAAACAATCGGGAAACCCGATGGGTCGTCGTATTATTATTTATTACATATATATATATATACACATATATATATGTATATATAAAATATATATTACGTTACAGTGTCGAATCTCGTCGGCAGTGCGGCCATCGGACTGATAATAAATCGATGGTATTTTTGTGTTACAGTCGAAGGCGAAGGCGATGAACGAGGAGACATCCGCCGATGAAACTAAAAACGAGACGTCGGTACCGTGCTGATGAAACTTGGCTGGGGATGCGCAACGGGGCACCAATCGGTCGCCTTTGTCCACGTGCCCCGATGGCCGTCAGATTTTCCGCGATCCCTGAGCCTTGATCCTGTCGCTCTGAAGGTTTTCAAGGTTTCACGGTTTCAGGACTCCCTCGCTTAATCTAACGCCACATGCCAGTGGCAGTCGGTGTTCTAGCTCTTTTGCTGAACGGGAGCCTCTATCTTCCGAGCTCACGCCGATCACGTCCTCGCAAACTCCGTCTGCCGCACAGCGAAGAATGCCGCGAGAACGAGGGTGAACGTCGTTGCGATGCGGGATAAACCGGAGGGGATGATACGATAAGGTCGAGGAGGAAGAGGAGGAGAATAAGAATAAGAAGGAGAAGGTGAAGGAAACGGGCGACAAAGCCGCGGAGGAGGAAGAGGATAGAAGGAGAGAAGGAAGCGAAGTCGCGCGAAGAGACGTGGAACGAGTGGGAGAATGAGAGAATTACTGAATTACTGAATTACTGAATCTGCTAAATCTCAAGAGGCACGATGGAACGGACGAAGAGGATGAAGAGAAGATGGGGAAAAAGAAATACTGCGAAAATACAAACACACGAAAAATGAAGAAACATATTATATACGTTTGATATGTATGATATATTTCTCAAAGCACCGAAACGTTGGGGAAGAAAACGAAACTGGGAATACTGTTGAATGTGGGGGAAAAGATAGACTTTTCTTTTTTGTAATTTTTTACCTGGGAACGAAAGTAGCGTATTATATAAAATGGCGGAAGCGGAAATGCACGTATGGCGAGATGTGTTAGTCAGTCGACGTGAATTGATGTGGGTCGTCGATTCGTACGGCAAACATTTTTTAAATTCAATAATAATAATAAATAATAAATAATAACAATAATATTAACGATAATGAATAGCGACATATATATTATATATATGAGTAATATGAGTTAAGTGAATAGCGTATATGTCATTAAGTAATGAACTATAAAGAATAAATATTATAAATATATGTATATGTGTATATATATATATAGATATAGATATATATATATGTACAATATATATATATATATATACATATAAATATACACACTCGCAGGCACACATGCGTATATAAAACTACATACATACATACATACATACCCACAACCACACACATATATATATATATATATATATGTAATACATGGACAAGAACAAATTGAATTATTATATGTAATTGGAATACATGAAACATATTAATCGTACGATTGCTATGTATGTACGTATATCTATATACATGTATGTATCATATTATATATTATACGGTGCATACATTTATATATATATGTATATATATATATATATATATATATATATATTTACACACGCGTGCGCGTATCTGCGCTTACAAAATACGGCGACACAATTTAATAAAGAATGAAACGCTAAACATATGTAAGAAAATTTTAATAACTACCATCGTCGGTTTCCATAATGCATAATGAAGCATGCGTCGTAGAAAGTATTATGTATGAAAATCTTAAATCCTATATTATATAACTCGAAAACAGAGAAAAGAAACTGAGAGAAGCATTAGCAAAAAAAGAAAAAAAAAAAAAAAGAAAATCTATCGCATTAGCACATCGGTACAGAAACATAAAATACAACAAAATGAAACAAACAAACGAACAAGCTGATAGATATCTTAATATGTGTATTGCAGATGCAACTAAACCAAAAGAATATTGCGATGAAAGTGAAATGGTCGTTGATATATTATTATTCGCATAATACCGAAATTGTAATACTTATCTACGTGATTGTTCGTTTTAAAAATACATGCGTATTTCTTTTTCTTTCTTTCAACCATAATAGGTACAAAAAAAAAAAATCACTCCTGCACTGTTTTTTTTTTTTTTTCGCTGAAAACTAAATGAACACGTGATAGAATATATCATTATGCTTGATATTAAATTCTGTAAAAAGACTTCGTCCCCTTGGCAAACGCGTCGACAAAGATTGCTGCCCTGCGCAAGCAAAAAATTCTTAGTTATTTCGAACTTTGAAATGTACGATTCTATTTTTTATTTTTACGTTTTATCCTCTCAGCATATTAATGGCAATCTTTCGCATTTATACTGCAGATAACGAGGAACGTAAGAGACACACTTGAATCAGCTCAGTCGGTATATCGCCTATTCGAAAGCCGGACAGTTTTATTTTCGGGCCTCAAATCGCACGAGGAAAAATCTGAAAAATTCGCTTGGTATATTTTTTGCTAAACAATGTCTTTTTGTTTGCTTTTTTATTTATTTATTTTTTTTTTCTTTTCCTTCCGAATCGACGCGCGTTATTTATAATTATTCTATCACCCGTTACACATTATTCGACATTAAAATTAAACCGTGAATATTTACTTGCCTTATGCTCAATCGAGCAGGATTTTTCATCCTTTGTTTCTTTATTTGCATGATTAAAGAATTGCGAAGAGACAAGTCGAAATTATTGTAATCGAATGTATTGAAAACGATCTTCTATGCTTCCTTCGCCGGAATGAAAGGTCAAAAAAGAGAAAGAGGGAACGAGGAGGAGGGAGCGATAAAAGGATGGAGAGAGGGGAAACATCTTACTCGACAACTGCGAATCTGTTACCATTTACCACGAAGAAGAAAACAGAAAGATACTGTCCGCTGTACACTCGCAGTCCGTAAAAATATTTTCGATGGCCAGGCTTGTGCACGTAACGCCAATTAAAAGGTTAATAAACTATCGTAAGAGTGTTAACAGTAAGAGGTAATAACATAGCGCTATACACTCGTCGTCGTCGTCGTCGTCGTCGTTGTCGTTGTCGTTGTCGTTGTTCTTCTTCTCGTCTGTATTATAAATTCGTCGTCTATATGTATGCACCTTTATATTACATGCGTACTGGTAATACACGTAACAAACGGGCGAATCATAAAAAATTAATTGTATTGGAAATTAATTGTAAACGAAATTTTCGAACGTATAAAGTTTCATGTCCGCTCATGAGTATTCAAGCCCGCGAGTCATTCTCACATTATAAACGTCAGCAGCGTGCGGGGCACATGAGTGCGTACATTTGCATATATATTTTATTATACAATATGTATGATAACGACGATAATAATGATAATAATTATTATAGATAGATAACCTCGTTGTAATGATAATATTATTAACAACAATAACAATAATACTGATAATAGTAATTGTAGCGATGATAATAGTAATAGTGCTTCGTCGTCAGACGAGATTCCGTTTAATCAATCGCAACAGAACGAAACACTTCAACTACGCTTTTGATGTCGATATTATATTATACGTACCGGTAGGACTAGGGTTGTAGGTACGTACCTATGAGTAAAGCTTAAGGTTACATGGTGTTCGCGCGATCGATCCTTGTATAGTTAGGTATACTTATTTTTTTATTTATTTTTATTTTTCTGCGTTATCGCGTGACGCGCACCTCGATCGCTTCAAACATCAAGATCGAAAGTTGATGGAAGATTGCTCATCTCCAATGAATCTGCACAGAACGTTTTTCAATTTGTAAGATAAATTCTCGCGGTTGCTTTCAAGAACTTCGCAACAACCTGCGATAACGGGGCTGAACGTTTATTGGCACTTGCTTCAATGAGAGGATGTAATAACTATCGTGAAACAGGAAGGAGATACGATGCCCGTGTCGTTTGAATCGTTTATTTGCCTCTAACGGTGAGATTCGATCCTGAAAGAGTTCGCTCCCAAACATGGTACATTTCTATCTTATTCTTAAAGTGAAAAATTTTTAAATCAGAGTATTATTTTCTCACGGATATTCTTTTACAATATTAACGTGCTTTCGTATAGAATCTCTTATTCCGAGAAAAAAGAAGTCTTGTATCAATTAAAATCCGAACTTTGATGTCTGCTGTAATTTTCGCAGTAATATTGTCGTACATCTTTACACGATCATTGCGAATTGTTCAATAATTTTTTAAAACACGCTTTAAACACAGACAAAGCACTGATTGTAACCGAACAGACGCAATCAGTGTCAGTCTTCGTTTTAAACATTATTTCCATAATCAGAAATAATTTGAAAAAAATCTTGCAATAAGACACTTTATCTAATTCTTATGCACTGTCATGTTTTCTGGAACTATAAATTTAGCAATGAATGCAACTGAATCAAAGCTCACTTGACTAAAATTAATTCCACGCATATTTGTAATATTTTATTTTTGTTCGCGTCAGATCTAAATATCGAGAAAGAGAAGCAGCGTTTGTATTTGGATATGATTTTGCATATTATATTAATATGTACAATGAATAAATGCACAGAAACTGCTGAAACTTCTTTTCAAATACGAGGTTTGTTAAAGTAAATTTTTTGCCGGTTAATGATCTTACAACACGAATTAGTCGAACCTGATTCGACAACATTTGATTTACTCCAAATATTCGAAGCAACAACTTGAAGAACAGCGTAACAACGCAGTTTAGAAAACTTATTTCTGTGCATGGATTCATTCTACAAACAAAGTCTCATGCCGGATTGATCGGAAAGTGAGAAAATTCACCCTCACAAGAGATAGATGAAGAATTTATAACAAATCAGTAAGATATAATTGTCCAGGCCAACCAGACAACAGAGAAATTTTTTTTTTCAGATAGAGTAATCGATTTCATCGTAAGTGACGATTTTACGTACGCGGTGAAAAGTATGCGTTTTTTTTTTTTTTTTTTTTTTTTTCGCCACTATTAGCCTCAGCATTCTTCCGTTGCGGTTTTTACGTATTCCGCTTCCTAATACGAGCGCTGGTTAAATAAATAATTCAACAGAGTTGCCCGTTCGCCAGAGATTTAGTACTTTGCAGGGACGTACTTGAAATTACATACCATTAAATGCATTTAAACTTGGCTGAATAATTTCCTCAAGGGTTGACCCCGCCCTTCGGTAACCGCGAGTTAATCCTATAGTATTACGATCATGTACCTATATGTAAATACATCTGTGTCTATAAGCTGTAGTAAACGTGATGAAATTCTCAATTTGTGAAAATACACCGCTATACCGGGTGAAATATTTATCTTTTCCCTTTTAATTTTCCTTCTTGCCTAGTGTACTTTCGTTTTCATTTTTATTCGCGAATTTTTGCACAGCATGCATCCAATTTAAAAATGTACATATATATAACGCATATATATACCATATATAACCGAATCCTGTCCCCGGAGTAACGATATAGATCGTAGCGTGTAGAAATTGCGAGTGAATAAAAGGCATACTTGATGTATTAAACGAAGGAAAAGATTGAAAATGGCGAGGAAATTAATTAAGGTACGTAGCGAAGGTGAGAGAGATCTTAGGAGAAAGATAAAAAAGAATAAATATGTTTTGTACCGTAGATATGGATTTACAATATTTTTGTCCTAATTTTCCAACCGTGTAATGGATATAAAAGAAAAGAGAGAAGAATAAAAAAAAAAAAAAAAAATTACTATTCCTTATAATATCGAGTCTTTACTGACTGTGACTAGACATGGACTCTAGGGCACAACCAGTCTCATCACCCACTGTGATAAGGCTAATAATTTTTAGATTTTTCTAATTAATATTCTGAATACCTAATAGCCGGACGGCCGGCCGGCTGGCTGCTCGGCCAGTTTCATTGACTGTGACCCTGCACGATCGGTCCCCCCCCCCCCCCTCCCGTAAGGATATTCCAAAGGTGTGTAAATCAATGAAATTTGTAAACGACGACCCGACCCCGCTTCTACTATATACACTGACTCGCGCGTCACGCGTTGCTTGCGGCTCTACGTGACCACCGATGCTGCTGATACCGATGCAACTACTGATACTTGTCCGTTTATACTATACATATAACATACATTTACCCCTAACGATATGCATGTATAAAAGATTCCGTAGGTATTAATAACTAAAGTGATAAATCGTCGTTGTACCGATAATAGATTATACTCTACTTATATACGGTTTAATAAGCGGTGTAATTAATAATTAAGGTGAAAACTAAGGAAGGAATATTCGGGGACAAAATATATACCCCAGACCCAGCCTCTGTGACCCAACCCCCGCCCCTTATAACATAGATATAAATTACACCCTCGATATTCCCTTTTATGTGATGTCTAAATCGTCTACGTGTCCTTACACCAATACGTATTTATGCATGTTTACCTAAGCACATACCGAGTCATCGTTTATTCGTACGATTCGTCGCGTAACGCGTGCATTATCGCAACACAGGGTATATGTTGGCAACGAAGCGGTATTGAAAAAAATTTTACACACGGAGATCAATTATTTATAAGTGTACGGCTACTCCGGTACTTGATTCTAATTGCGTTGATTCTGTGCGAAATATCAAACGCCGGCGTGTATAATATGCGCGGATTAACGAAGCGAACGAAGCATAGAAGCGTTAGCAAATACGCACGAAGTGAGCGAGTCGTGTTTATGATACCTATAACAGCAACGAATCAATGGTAATGCGGAATTCTGAATATCGGTTTGAACCAAAGTCTGATTTACTGGTGTAATACTGTTTAGTTTTCATCACGACCGTTTCGATTTCACGTGTATAACGTGTCGAATACTTCCTTTTTCTTTCATTTTCAATAAATTTCAATCCACTTCAACGAATAATCATGATAATTCTAATAGCCACGAGAAGGAAATAGAGGAGGGGAAAAAAGCATTTTTAACCGCGAGGCAACATCACGTCCCCGTATTGATCCTGTTCCTCGATTCGTTTGCGTACACACTTCACTTCACACCGGTATATACACTTATAATATATACATATATATATATATGTATATGCATATGTATAATTATATTATATATACAGTAAATCTGCAACGTTGTAATGAGTAATATTTATCGTGGATAACAATGATAATATTATTATCGATTGATAATGAATAAATGAAGATTAATTGTAATAATGATAAACGATACACAAAACATTGAATAATAATGAGTAATAGGGATAAATATAATCACGTGAATAAGGATAAACAGTCGATGATGCTGAATGGTGCTGATGATGGTAACGACGACGATGGCGATGGCAATGATGATCGTGATGATGATAAAATTTGTCATTAACAATAAGACAAACTGCGGCGAGATTTTTAAATGAAAAAATATTGTGAGGTCACGTACGTTGTATAACGCGAATTTTATAATATCTTTACTCCGATGATGCGCACTCGAACGCTTCTACGAGTTTTTACAAAGTGAATAAGTCACGAAAGAAAAAGAAAATTGAAAAAAGGTATACACACACACTCACGCATACACTCACTCAGTTATAAACACGGAAGGTTTTCGTTTTTTTTTTTTTCCTTTTTGCCACCGCCTCCCGTTTCCTTCACTCTCGTTCTGTTTGTTGTCAGTCTCTCTTCAACTTTCTCCCTTGTGAATATCTGTAAATTATTATTACTGTAATACCTTTGCTTAATTTAGTATGTGTGATCGTTTGAGAACAAAGGAACAAAGAAAAATGGGATTTCTTGTGTGTAATATACAATATTGTAATTTTTCATAAAGTCTATAATATTATATTATTAATTGTATAACTTGCGTAGTCGAATGAAATATCAATAGTTTGGTATAACTGCCGTTATCCATAAATACTGTAATTTATATTTAATTTGAAGCCGAGATGAGTACAGCTGGCAGCAAAGTACTCGAGTAAAGTTATAAATAATAATATTTAAGTAATAATAAATAACAAAGCAAATTATATTTAAATAAGATTGGAAAAAAAAAAAACCAAGAAAACGACAACGAAATCAAATTTAACCAAAAAGACAAAGAAATAAAATGACGGCGCAAAAGTTGGTGACTTCCTTTCTTTCTCTTCGAAATTTCGCAAATAATAATCCTAGGCAAGAAGTATATTGTACGAGTATATTTTGAAGCTAGCTGTACCGATGTTTGCAAAACTCTATAATATCTACTCAACTATCTACCTATCTGTTGTCTTTGTTACGGGTGATAATATGTGTTGACCCTTCTTCTATAAATATACGAATAGTGAAAAGAAATATTCGCCACTGTCCTCCGCGAGAAAAACTGCCTCATGTATAATTAGATATGAGAAAGAAAACAAATTTGATAATAAGAACTGAGGAGCGCTGCAGATTCTATTCGAATGTAATTAATTTTTCGTTCAAAGTGAAGAAATAAGAGAGAATATTTATGCGCACGTGAATAGTTTTCAATTTTCACAATTATCCCGGGTTCATCGCGCGCTTTTGTACAAAGCCAATATGGGACAATATACCTGTACAATTATTATCATACAGTATGATCGCCGATAGAGTATGATTACGCGGTCTAATCATACGTCTATCAATCCGAATCCGTTTGATTGAATAACCCGCAATAATTTCCGAATTCAGTCTCGATAGTCTGCAGCGGTTTATATCGTCTCCAAGCTCTTGTCGTAACTCTCGACGAAAAATTCAACTCGCCCCACTTATCCGTTGAATTTTATGAAACGATGAAGAAGAACCGAAGAAATTAACGAATGAAAGGAAAAAGAACTAGTGAAAATAAAAGGAGAGAATAAATATAAAAATATACAAAAAGATTAAAAAAAAAAATTAAAAATATGGACCACTGTACACGAAATATACATACCTGCATTCTTATATACTTACAATACGTACTTACTAAGGGTATGAGTGCATCACTGGATATATTGTGCAAGCTGCAGACACCCCCGTACTATTTTACTACTATTAACTAATTACTATTACAGCTACAACACTACTATACTAACTACTCTATTTACCTAAAATTAAAATAACATTACTTCACATACCTACTGTGTAATTCTCACCACTGATTTTTGAGCGACGAGTCATTATAATTGTATACACGCATAGCAATAGGTAAGGCAATAGTTTTAAACGATATACCGACCCCGATTTAACGACGCAACTTTAACGGTTCGTTTAAAATTACCGAACGGAAATTAAAAAAAAAAAAAAAAATTAACACGAAACCGAAACCCCAATCTAATGTAACAATAATTTCATTCATCCTGATCACGTCACGCTGACACCCCATACTTCCGACGACCTGTATAATTATATATGTCGCATTATCCTGTGTACCGATCCTGTCGCCAGTCTATTCAGTCCGCCAGTGAATGTACATAATAACAATTAACATTGATGCCATCACTCTGTTGTAGTACTGACATAAAGAATAAACGTTACATACTGATCGAATCTGACATCGATGAGTCCTTGTTTTCTGGAATATAAAACATGTGATGGACTCGCTATTAATTATTTCGCCGGTTTGGTAGCAGGCAGTTTCTCTCGCAATCGGTAAAGTGACGAAAAATCATTATCCTCCACCTCTAGCCAACTTGTTCGCAAGCTGTTTCACCACGCGATCTTTTCCATGCTGAGCTAACGAACATGCCAAAAAGCGAGAGTCGCCACTTGCTACCATCCCTGATTTTGCCTCCTCTCCCCGCAAGCTGTTCCTAATTCCACGTCGTCTCCGGACTGACTGATCGGTGACTCGAACTCTGTGAATTCATGTACGAAATATTGTGATGTACAAAGAAAGCCTGAATGGATATTTCCAATTTTTCGGAGATTTATTTCACCGTCGAGAAAGCCAGACTCAAAGGGCGAAGTAGTAGCGCTCAATTATTAGTCAGACTTGTGGCCCCCAATCTCACGCATGTACAGGTATACCTACATACATAATATGTATATTGACAAAGTTTCGCGGATAGCTCTGTGAATTTATCATCAGCCCAGAGTGACGGCTTTGTATTAGTAAATCAACGAATGTTGACTGTTTTGAGCTTCGAAACAAACAAGCTCGTAAAAGCCAGTACGAGGAAGGAGAACCCATGGCTATCTTTCTCGTTCCGATTCGCTGAATCTTCTTCCATCAACCTTCGGGTATAACAGTTACCCTCAGTTCACAGACTGAGGCCACCCGGTTCGACTAAGTGGATCCGGCGACGCGACGTCAGATTTTGCCGGGCGAAATAAGAGGATGAAAATGACAACTGTGCGGGCGGGTGTAGTTTTTCTGGTAAAAATTGACAGCGATTTTTCACTGAATTACGTGGAAATTTGAAATCGTCACTTTCCGGAGCACCGTCGAGTCCGCCAGCATTACTGGAAATAGAAGATCCGAAACAATCCAACCTACTTGTGTGAAATTGCTCGATGATCGAAAATTCAGACCCTCGGGACGAGCGTAGCGCGATATTGACCCTTCGAAAGCACTCGGCACGGACCTGGATATATAGATCCGCGTGATTCGCGGTATTCGAAACTGTTCGAGCACCAGGGTTGTAAAAACGGCGGTAAGTCGGTGTGCGTGTGAATACGTGCAGGCGATGGATGAGCGGCGAGTCAGTGTAATGTTGTATGCACAGAGGAAAAGTGCAGAAACAGCGAGTGGCAGGGGAGGGCCGGCAGTGCGGTACAGAAAAAGCAGACTACCTTTAATTTATAACTCGATTGTTAGTGACTTTGATCGAGTGTTATTGCCATCATCCTGCCATTTCGCCTCCACCTCGGGCATCCGGGGAACGAGTGTTCGCCGATCGCCAATCGGTATATACGTAATACCCACCTACTTGCCATTTCGGGTCGGTTGTAAAAACCTGCGAAGCCTCCCGAGAGCCGAACGAGTCGCAGGTTGTGTGGTATCGGGGCATATTTCTGCATCGATACGAGTTTTCGAATACCGAATCGCGTGTAAGGCGTACCTATCACCGATACTTCGTCGCTGCGAATACAAGCTTGTGGATATAGAGAAAGAAACGAAGCGTGTTCAAGAGTCCAACGTAAGTCGAAGGGTATGGCAAACATGTTTCCGGCGAACGAGATACGACGGTAACGGAGAGCGGAAACGGTTTTTCTTATTTTTTTTTTTTCTTTTTTTTTTTCTTTGTTTTTGTTTCTTTCCCTCTTTTGTTCTCCTTTTTTCAACCCTTGTTTCCACCGTCAAGCTGTATGCTTTGCGAAAAATCTTTCCCTTCTTTTCGCACTTCGGCCCAAAAACTTGTTGTTTACTCGGTTCGCAAACCATTTCCCAGAACTGTTAAATCGGTTTATATCCATTAGTAGAATATAGCGGTTCACCGTACCGATACTTTTTAACGACTTCTTACGATCGGCCGCTGCAGATTTAGTACTCGTTATACTCTCAGAAATTAAGTAATTTCATTCGCGGCGCAAACGACTCGCTGTATAAAAGAGCTGCAAGAAGCGTATAATCTCTAATTGCAATTCTGTTCGAAACGAAGAAGGCTACGAAGAAGACTATAAATGAGATCGGGTATCGAAACTCGGCTGGTTTACGCCTCCTAGCATAATCTCTGTATCATTTACCTCTGCTATTTATACGAGCATCCATTACGCGCGGGGCGAGCGCAGGGCATCCTATCTTTGGCATGAAATCCCACGTTTCAATCACTCGGAGAGTCTACACCACGGTTCTTGCTCGTTTTGCTTGAAATCAACCGAGGTGCAACTCCGTCCGGAAGATTGAACAACTCCCGCAGGGCAAAGCTCTCTTCTCCGCCTTGGTCATGTTTGTATTCAATTTTATACACTCGGCTGAGGATCGAGATAGAAAGATGTCCAGAGATAAGGGCGCGCTATGCAGAGGCGGCATTATCGCAACGGTGGATACAATGCTTTACAAACTGCAATGTTTATCAACGATGCTCACACACGTACCGTATCTTGCAGCCTCCTATAGTAAAACGACCCATTTTCTTTCATTTAAGATATGGATCACACCTACTGTTTCCACTTACGCATGCTACACGTACATGCGGTATGTGTATAAAGCGCGATGAACTCGAGGATTATTTACACGCATGTCTCAGGTAGAATATATTTTTATGTATTTATACAAAGGTAACTGCGATGGTTGCAAAATTATCAAATGAATAATTCTAACATTATTTCAGAAGACAGAGGTGAACAAGTAGGCACATGATACGATTAAGAGCGATGAATGAATAGAACAGAAATCAAGGTAAGTGATTCGTTGGAATATCAAATTTCGAAAGTGAAAATTAGTGTGTTGATCTTGTTTTTATGATTTTGGTTTGTAGCTCTTGTGCAAGTCAAAGTTTTCGAGAACTTCCCTGTACATGATTTCGTTGGTGACTGGGTAGAACGTATAATAACGAAGTTGCCAGAAGAAGACATTCATGTTGTGGAATAGGGAATGCTATAATGGAGGGGAATGACAGGATAGCTTAAAACAAATCAAATGTATTTTTTGCGAATCGGTTAAAAATTTAAAAATTAAAATATCACCTTATCACACTTATTTATTAGGATTCTGAAGAAAATAAAGCCTTGTAAATTTACGATATTATTATAATCCCAGTCGGGGACTTGATGTATTATCAGGATGGTTCCTGAAATTGACTGAATTCTTTTATTTTTTATTACAACTTTAATGAGAAGGGTATCAGGAGTGATTTTAACCAATCAGAGCACAATTAGGGAGGCAGTGCATTCTTCATTACCAGTACCGGAATCTGAAAATAAACGCTTCTAATAATGAAATTCTTTTTACCTGTAACAAGAAAAACATCGTACAAAAGCACTGTAACCTTCTACTTTTGAAGCTTGTCTGTGTAATACGGAAAAGCAGAGACATGGAATTTGCTACACGCCTGAAACAAGCAAAAGCAAGGGTTTATTTTTGTTTTTGCAGGGACCCATACGGAATTTGAAGATGTTCAAATTGAATAACGATGTTACGTTCTGCAGTGTTCTAGACTCTTACTTCTTTTACCTGACTATTCAATCTTACAACTTTACATTTTGTTAAACATGAGTCACAGCCAAAATCGTAGAAATTTCTCCGTATTGCCTTAGCACATAGTCCTACGCGTTCCTGGGAATCCAATTAGTCAAGAAAGGGGCATACAAATTTATTCCCAGACGAACGATTTATTGCTCAGTAAACAAGTAAAGCTAACCCCTTTGGATTTCCGGTGGAAATTTGATCGACTTTCCATAATGCTGGTTACGTATGACTCTCAGTTGAAATTGAGTGAATCGATGAAATCTTAGCGTACGATTATACCTGGTATCAGGAGAACATTTAAATCCAGGAAGTCGTTCGAAAACAGAGACTGAATGATGGATTGCTTGTGACGTCGATGCTGTACACCTGGATACATGCCTGCTTGCTTGACGGAGCATGCGATCTCTGGCCTACATACCGCTTCTACTTAAAATGAAAGAAATCGGAGAAACTTTAGGATAAAATTAATCCTAGTACCAGGAGCACATCTGAGCCGAAGAGGTCGCTTGAAAATAGGGATTGATCGATCGAGTCATTGAGCCGTTTATTCTGTGTGCCAAAATGCATGTCAGCTTGCTTGAGAGTCCGAAAGTGACATCACCCAAAATTTTTTCTCTCTTGACGTCATTGATCTACAGTAATCGTAACGACCAAAATCAGCTAGCCGAATTCCACAGTCTGGAAACAACCGCGCGGTAGAGCGGATGGATGAGAATCGCGATCCGCAGATTTCGAGTACCGGGTTCTTTATCTCCTGGATACTGCGCTCCAGGTCCGCTACCTGATGAAACTCGACTTCCAGAACAAGCGCTCCGTAGTTCTGGCTGTCCAGGTCCTTGACCCGATGACTTTTGACCTTCCGGGCTAATTTTCAAGTTTTCAAGTTTGATTATTGAAAACGTCATGTTTTGTACTATCAAACTAATATGCATGCTTTAGATAACATTTTGAATCGGAAAAAAAACCGAACGACCAGGATCAACAAATTGCAATTGGTGAGTAGTTGGCAAAAAATCCAATGTCTAACATTAGTTTTCGTGGTTCTAAAATCCACGCTGATTTTAAATCACATACAGTCGGAGGTAAACAATCATTTTATCGTACCACGCATGGAAAAGTCGGAGCTGAAAAGCTTAGAAATCGTTTCTCATTTTCTCAACAGTTAATCTTGTAGTATTCGAATTCTTGTTTTTAACTTCTGCAAGTTTCAATCAGTGTAGAAAGGAATTTATAACCCGCAGCATCTCGCGCAAAAATTTGAATCTCCGTCCATGCCATTACGTTTCTGTTACGATTGTTGGCGACGTATGCCAATACATAGACAGAAAATAACAGCTGAAACTAGTTACTTTATGACCTATAATTTCGTAATCGGCCGTTACCACAGACCATTATTGCCCCGTGTGATTATTAAGTTATAATTCGATGTTTAACGCGATCTCAACCTGAGAATATGTAAAAAATTAAGAATTGTACTCAATAGCACTACAGTTTGGACCAGCATTATTTGAAACCATACGTAATAACAGAGAGGTATGGTAAGGCGAGGGGGTAAACAACCGCTATAGATCAGCCAGAGATTATTAGTAAAGGGACAGAATGTATTGTAATACTACGATGTGTGTGTGAATGAATCCAAGTACGCTAATCTCACGCACACTACAGCGAGTGGTCAACAAGACGATACAGTCCAAAGTTCTCAAAATCCCCGTGAGAGCAAGCGAGACGAGAATATAGAGAAGAATCCAAAACCAGATCAGTATTAGTCGAAACTCGGAAGAGACAACACGCGAGTCTTGTTTACAGTAGCTCGTTATGTGTGCGAGAGTGATACAGTGAACCGTGTGAACGTGGGACTATCAACTCGACGAATCGAGGCTCATAACGATCAATTTGATTATTAAATGACGTTGGATAGTGTTTCTAATGTACTTGTGATCGAGTAATTAGATGCGTAAGCAGAACTGGGTAGAGCCGGTTGGGGATTCTCGCGCTGGCCTTCCCGGGCCTCATGATTGAGGTTTGGGCCCGGGGTGGTTGACACGTTGAGAAACCAACGCGGATCATGAACACTTGAAAATAAATAAAAAATTGGTGTAGCCGCGCGGGCTGGCTAGTACGAAAGGAAATTTGGGTACTTGTAGTACCCGGCTGTGAGGTCTGTCACCGACAACGATCATCGTGTGTTTACATCCTGAGAAGGTAGGAATTCATATGTATCAAACCATGCCGATATTCAGGTTCCAAAACAAGCAATACATCACTAATGAGCGATATAGTTTTCATTTCCGAAAGTAAAAATAGAAAACCTCTTATCGAAGACTTGCTTTTATTTCACAATTTTTTCCCCGTTTTTTCTTTTGTCTTCAAATTGTATGATGGATGAAAAGTGTTTTTATGCCTATCGTAACTTTCAAAATTAGATGTTATTGATTACTTCAATGATACTTGAAATTAACGTGTGCTTCTAGTACCAGACCAGAGACTTTATCCAAAATGTTGATATTTCTACTTACGATACAGTTTTTCGTATAAAATATCCTCCAGCACCGGTTCAATAAAGAGACGCTGTCTTAAATCAATGAAAGTTGGTTCCTTCTCACCTACAAAGTGCGGAAACGTCTTGTTAGCATCGCAATTTCTACATTTGACGCTATTGCGTCTCACTAAAGACCAATAAAATTTTCCCCAAGTTAAACGGTGTTCTGCAGATATTTCATAATTAACCCACCCCCGAGTCTACATCCATCAAAATTAGTCGAAGGTTACAATGCAAGAGGAACTTGAAACGATCAATGTAAAAAAAAAATGTTGGCAATTTTTTACCCTACAGCGTGCAGCCCTCTATACTTACCGCGCTGCATGTATGAATAAGATACTGCATATATACACTCGACTCGTGTATAAATTGTGATTTCGCATACGTATGCCGCACTCGCGACGCCGGAATGCACGGCAGTCTGTGTACAATGCATTTCTCGGTTACTCGAGTGAAACAAACGGTCCTATTTTCCGGACGACCTAGCCGAGTACGTAAGCAAGATCTACGTAGCTGGCTGTTCCGCTTCTATTCTTCATAATGACGTAATTGGGAACGTATACCAACGTACTGTTCCAAGTCTGCGGCGTCGCGACGCCCTGACAATGTCCAGCGTCGCGAAATGTGTATTTGCAGCGGGATTGTTAACAAAGCAGATCCTGGAGACAGTGCGAAGATTACTTCGTCTCTGCTGAACGTAGTTCGTTGCCCGCCGCCCCCATCTTCGCCCTGTTTCAACATCGCTATCTTCACCGCCGTCTTTTCTTCTCCTTTCTTTTATTTTTTCATCACTTTTTCTCATCGCAAGTATAAGGTATATACAAGGTATCGTCTTCCCTTCCTTTTGTCATTCGCACCGTAGCACTTTGTAGAATTCGATACTGTTCAAGTCACGTGGATCCGCGTTGCCGATATCGATCTCATTGTTTCTCCATTTTTCGTCACCGTCGAGATCTTCTTCTTCTTCTTCTTCTTCTTCTTCTTCGTCTTCTTCTTCTTCTTCTTCTAATTCTTCTTCGTCGGCCTCTTCAGCCTGGCTACACGGCACCGCTCATAATCTTCCGAAGGACTTGAGGAAAGACGAGTATTGCCCAGGTGCTACTCGTCGGTCGACTCCAAATTTAATAATACCGTCGGAGTAGACGTGATGTATCTTGATCGAGCTTCGGGCGACTCTCGGCCTCGTCGTTGACGTGTCCCAAGGCGTTGCTGTTACTCGTTCTAAAGTTAGTTACTCCCAGTCCCGGCGCAGAAGTATCCTCCCATGTACGTGTAGGAAAACCTTAAAACAAACCCGTCACTGTGTATTTCCACCGGCGAGGAATTGAAACGAAGAAGTACTCTCTTTTTCGCGAACGAAGAAGAAGAAGAAGAAGAAGAAGAAGAAGAAGAAGAAGAAGAAGAGAAATAAAAAGCAGAACGGAAGAGACAACGAAGAATTGATACAGTTCTCAAGACTGAAGTGTTTCAAGTTGTTTGAGTTATCTGCTAGAAAAATCTTGACCAGTCACCTGCCAGTTCAGGCTTCTGGGTACGCGATCCGGTTACCATTGCGTTTTCACGTATCTCCCCACCTATACCGACCGGCAAGAGGCTCCAGCGAGCGAATTTTCGCCATCAAACGTGAATATCCCTGCAAGAATAATCATAATAACAATGCGAATAATAAGAATAAAAATAGACAAAAATCTCACCCACGTTCATGAATTTCAAATTCATACATATACCTAGACTCTTTACTCAAAACGTGCACAGCTTATCGTTGCTATATTCTTTCAAAGGTGTATGCGGCCAAGATTTTTCCTTCGCGACATGCAACGCGCATTTGAATGTACAAACGGTTTAGCTGATACATGGTACCAAAGTATACCAACGAAAGTCGAATCCCCCCGTAGTGGAATATGGTGAAAATCTGCTAAATTGCGCCCGTGATCATCCTGCACCTGTACTGTATAATGCAGCGAGCGAATGCACGGGCGCAAAAAGGTCGGTGGAGGATGAATAATAGACAGGGTGTCCTACCGACCAATCGTTGCGTGGATGTGATTGGGGAGGATGACGGTGGCCGACGTAGTGCCGACGACGCAGACCGGACAAGTCCTGGACCAGCGGGGTCACACAAGTTTCCCCTTCCATTTTCTTATTTGAGAACTTGTGACAATCTACTACCTCAGCAAGAAAAATAAATGCTGAAAAAAAATTGACTAGCAATGGTGGTTGCGTTGATTGTAATAATAACGAACAATGGAAATTCGGTTGCTCTTCTATCTTGAGAAGGCTGTGATATAATTGCGTTACCAAAAAATTTGGGAGAAAACTGAAAAGTTCTACTAACCCTTGGTTATACTTCATCACCTAGCTCGATTCAAGGGTTCGGTTTATATCAATTCAATTTTCACGTTTGCCACCATCCAAGGATTTTGATTGGTTGCCTAAGCTTCGCAAACCAATGCATGGATGCTGAAACGTGAGGAGTAGAATTACATAATCGACCCCCTGATGGTAGTGTTTTGCAATGTGTTGCCGAACAAGAGTTCCATACTAAAGCATTGACTGTCACCCTGCTGTCCCGGGGGTCGACTTCGTAATCTCACTTTTCACATTTCCCACCTTTCAAGCATTCCGATTGGCTGACTGAACTTTGGAACGTGAAAAGTGAAATTACAGAATCTCAACCCTGGACTGTTCCTCCTCGGCGTGTCCGCGTATCGAGCATGGGGCGAGACGGAGCAATGACCCACCGGGGCCCAACCTGGAAGTAGGTATTCCAGTAGAGTATTCGACTCGTCGACGCGCTCTCACCGACTTGGAGTGCCTGCAGTGTTTCCAAGCTCGACTACGACGACACGCACCCATTATTCGGACCTCCCCGTGTCTGCGAGTGTGTGCATCGTGTGGTGCTGCTGCAGTCAGCGCGTGCGTTTGCATCAATGTGTGTTCAGTGCCACGTGAATATAGCCACCTGGGTACCTACGCGTGTTTTCACACTAATTTGCACGCAGCTATAACCCGCTAACGATCCACGCTCGAAATATATTACTCGGCTGTTTGCTCGCCCCCTCTTCGCCCTTCGGTTATTTTCTACTCACACCGCCACTGCATCATCGCAAAATGTGCAATACCCCGGTGACTGGTGGATTTTTTTAGCTTGTTCGCCGAGCGCATGTGGCCGATGTTTGTTTAGTTCGGAAACTGTATGCATGGAAATGACGGATTGTTTGAATGAATTTTTTTTTTTTTTTATTTTTATTTTCTAGATAGTAGGAATTTCTGGTTCCCGTGGATTTATGGCAACTTATTCCATTCCCTGGACGGAGTTATGATATTATAATAACCGGCGGATAGCTTTTCGAATATTTATTTGAAATATTCTGCTGCCCACTCGCCGAGGTCTTGGAATTCGCAGTGGAAAAAAGGGAGGTGGACAAAATGTCCGACCTTTAATATCAGACCCGGGACTATGCCGAGGGAATCTAAGGGACCGATATTAGAAAACTGACGTTGAATCGACATGCCAACTCGCCATTACATAAATTTCATACCATAAAGTGCATGAACGCATGCATTACACGGCGGAAACACCGCAGGTAACTAACTCACCGCGTAATGACAGCAAAAAAGTACATTTTAACTACTTTTTCAAAAAGATACTCGTTCAATTATGATCATCAAAAGTTCACTGGCGGCAGCATTGCTGCAGAAAGGGAGTGAAGTATCCACCCTTCAACTTGTGACACAATTGCAATTCCGCGTAGGGTATGACCTGTCTGCAAACACGCGATATCCGGGATGTTAATTCGGCAAAAAAATTGCAAAACGAGCAAAGTCGTAACGTGGAAGTCTCGAATCTCCGCAGTCTTCAATTGAGGTTTCTCTAACTTTTGTTTTCACTTCAAGTTTGTCTACAGTTACGAGTTACCCGTTACTGCAATGAATTTCCATACAGTGATGAGTCATGTTATTACAGAAAACAGACACGTACAATTATACAGTAATTTATACCCTAATATTGGAAAATTTGATGCGTTGTATTTATTTTAACTTTAGGTTCCAGCTTCGAGGGGGAATGCAAAAGCAACGACTGCTATCTCAAAGCAAACCGCAAGGAGATTCGTCTGGTATTTGTCAGCAAAAATCGTATACACGTCTGTTGAATAAATCGAAGAATTCAAACAGAATTGCCGATACAGCTGAGTAGCATTTTTGTTTGCATTTCGTTTGGCAAGGTACGTAGATCACAGAGGGGATGCGACGTAACCAGTGGTGGTATCTAGAGCCATGCTGTCCCAACATTCTTCTTGTTTGATTTGTTATCTCGCCGCGAAAAGCTCCGCGCTTTACCTCTCTCGCTGGATTTCTCGCAGCATATTTATCGAGCTTTGCCTTAAATCGGATATGATTAATGCATTTGTGTAATCGACGGTGTCTGCCAGGTAAGAGCAGCAGAAAATGATAATTTTATTGTTTCATTGTGGCTAGATTAATGGAAGGAATATTATAGAATGAAATGCATTCGAAAGCTACGTATTTCCGTTTTGAAACCATAAGAAATTTTTACAATTGTCTTAAAAATTGACTCCTTTACGTGGCGTCGCGGCGTCGGTTCAATAAAAACGTTCCCGAAAGTCTCAGAAAAAAGAACACGAAGTCTGATGAAAAAAATTGCAACCAAACCAAATTTTAATTGAACAAAAATCCGTTCCCTAGAAGCTTAGAGGATATATCGACGATTCTAAAATGCTTTGGATTTTGTATATCAGATATTCCGTTCGCCTACGAACGTAATTACTGTCTTGCCAATCGTTTTCTGCAGAGCTCCGATTAAACGGACGCGCATGAGTCAATTTTTTAAATAATGTGAAAAACTTTTTTGTGTTTTAAAGCAAATATCCGCTGCCTTCAAATTCGTTTTGGTTCACTCTTTTCCATCTATTGGTCTAGTCACAATAAATCATTAAATAAATGATCATTTTCTATTGCTCTTACCTGGGAAACCTCCTTAATGAACTCGAACGATTGTCCGTTATACCTCGCAGCGGTGTGTAACGTGGCAATTTGCAATCGGGCCTCTGCTAGTCTAGACCATATTAGACAAGTCTGTTTAGTTTGGCCATTTACGATTATCTGCATGCGGCTCACTAAGAATAATATTGGATTCACAGTGCAGTTGTGCCAGGTGACGATACGTGTGAATACGGTCACCCATATCCCGGAAGCTGTTCGAAACGGTCGTAACATCAGGTATACATACCTATATCAGAGGGTGCGGCTACATATATATATACATATACACATACATATACATGTGCATATACACATATTATGTATATATACCGTATCTATATACGGAATTTAATGGCGAACTGAATTTGCGACTGTCAAGTAAAACGGCGAGTATTGCCAAACATCTGGCGCTTTCGTGCGACACTATGTGCATGCCGAGTGAAGAAACAATGCATAATGTCGCATGTGTGTCATAGCGTTATGCATACATAATAGCGGGATAACTATGCACGCGAGATTTCTATTCCTACTTAGGGTATATAAGGTACGTATAATTTCAATTTTGCGAAAAATATTTTCTCCGTTGGTATAACATCGCTCCGCGCTTTCCTTCGATCCTGCGAATGATCTTTACCTGAGAAAATAGGGGAATTACTGATGGATTGAATTACACTGATGACGTCTTTTGGCGTAGTATAGTAATGTATGTTATTACAGGCGGCCGTAAATCCGGTAGAGTTACGACCTTGGTCCTGTAATTATGAATTTTTAGTGTTTCATTGCCTCAGCGCCTCGCTTTATAACCGCACTTATGTAATATGTACATACATATGTTAAGCGAGCCGAATAAAGGTGTATACCATAGGTTTACGGGAAATCAGGAGTAGTTCAGTTTTTCCGACAATTTAATCATCGACTCGTTACATTACATTCCATATCGATTCTTTCCACGACGATTAAAGGATACACGCAATAGCATGAGTGTGTTACCTAGAAAACCGGTATTTTTAATCAGCTATAAATGTAGCTCAACTTCCATCGCGGCGCGGGATTTCAATTTTCGCAGAAATAGGTTGTCTTTAATGTGTTGACATTCGCAATATACCGCAGACGGATCGCGGAAGAAGACGAAGCGCGGAAATCTGCCGGAGTTTGTGCCGTTAAGTTTCTAACATCCCGCATATCCAACCGACGAGTGCAGACTTGATGATACAGAAGTGACGATAACGTGGGCTTGCAGCTTGGCTGGTAATTCGCAAACCGGCCGTAACCCAGGGCGGTGTATAATGCAGTTTGGGTGTACCGAGGAAGTATAATAACCGGTGCGAGGATGTAATAGCCGGGCGTGTTTTAAGAGACATTTGGCGAAGCACGTTTCAGGAATACCTAACCGGTGACCCGGCGCGGCGGGGAGAATTGAACCCCTTTGCAGACCTCCCGGCGAATCCATCTGGCGTAATAAAGTGCAGCAGCAAGTCATCTTGTTATTAGCACCGTGTGCGGTACGAGCACGGCGTGGAACGGTGGCTGGTGCAGAGGATTCGCCATGGGTCGTCTACAGTTCGACGGCAGACCACGCGAGAGCCAAATGATCTCCATAATAATAAAAATAACAACGATAACAGCAGCAATAGAAGTAACAACGCCACCTGCACCACCAGCAGCAACAGCAACAACAACAACAGCAACAAGAGTGATAATACAACTGTATACGAATGCCAGGCATGATCAAAGGAGGAGTTGCGTAATTGCGCCGAGGCGTGTGCAGTGGAGCCAGGAATGGAAGAAACTCGGAAAATTTATGGTCGTTATTGTCGAGGCGTTCGGGGCCGCCTTTTCTATGGACCTTTGGGTGGGACGAGGGATGCTGAATGGGGCGAGCCTGGTTCTCCTCCCCGGGAACTTATTTACGTTTCCATGGGGCGTACGTCGCAGTCGCACAACGGAGACACCTGATGCCCGCGTAAGGAACGTCAGGGTGCCGTCGACGATGGTTGACTCAATTTCATCGATTCGCGGAGAATCCTCGGAAGAACCATCCGAAGGGAAGGAAGGAAGAAGAGAAGAGACTGCTCGGAGAGGAGTGAAGAGGACGTGGACATGTGCCGTCGTATACATGATAATTAGCGCTCACCTTTGGCGCATTAATACAGCGGTTAATCAGTTCGAGGAAAAACTCTCCTCGGGGTCGAGTCCGATTCGCGCAATCCCTTTGTTTGGTCGCGTGTAATTATAATGCCGGTTTCACAATGTGCGCACCTGTACGTGGTTATCGTATCGGCGATGAGGTGGCCGACCTGGAGCGCCAAATATGAACACCTTGCGTGACTTATGGGGGAATCATTAAACGCGAATATGGTAGCTACACGGCGGCTCGCCTGCATACCGATTCGCTCCTGCGGTTTCGATGAATGTAATTACAGAAAGAGAAGAGAGGCGACGTCGGATGAACAAGGGGAGCACAAACGATCGCTCGCTACGCTTTTGCCAAACGATTGTTAAACACAAGAAGTGACAAGTTGCACGAGAGATCGAAACGAGACGGTAAAACACACGGCTGTCGAATCAACGGGAATTCAGTCGAGTGGTGTGAGTGGAGAAGGACGGACGAAGCCGAGTGAATGGCTTGGAAGTTTTTACGGATCAAGAACCGTGGAAATGTCTACAAATTGCGTCTAGTTGTCTATTCGGACATCGTCAAAGAAGTTTCGCCGTCTCCTCGGCGGATTCCCCGAACTCGTTCTATGCCGTAATCTGGTCTCCTGTGGAGATTGAAGAAGATGAATAGGAGGTGGAAATTCGAGGAGTAAGCGTGTACGACGTATAATAGCTACGACGAGCTTTCTTCCAGCTGTCTGCCCGGCTTTTTCACCATCACTTAAAAATATTTGCTCCAACGGTTTTTGGGCTTTCAGAAAACCGTGTTGCGTTGTAGGTATATACATGCAACGTAAGTCGCTACTGTTTCAATTTGTTACTCCGACGGCTGCGGAAGTCTAACGTTAAGCTTGCGGAATTTCGCGAGGCAGGGGGAATATGCTAGTTTGAAAGTGAACGAATGAAAAGTTAACTTTTCTTCCAAGAGCCACATCCTTGATATACAGCAATTCCGTTGAGCTTTCAAAAACGCTGCAGGATCTCCTTCAACGTCACGGTTACCTATTTGCTCTAGCTATATCCCCGACTCTGTTTCTACCGCCAGTTCAACTTCTCAGCTCACGTTCATCTCTCACGAGAGGTGTGCAACATCTGTGTATTTTCTATTAAACCGCACGCTCGTTACCGTGATTAATTCATTCTCTTGTCTCGGACGTAAATTCGGATTAATTGTTAAAGTTTTGCGACTGGTTGGACCGCTGCGAAGTAGGTGCACTGTAAAAAAAAAAACAAAAAAAAAAAAGAAGCCGTGTGAACTTCTGTAGAATATTGTTCGGTGTCAATCCAACACCGATGTCAATCTAACACCATCCAACGTTCAAGTTCTGGTCTCTTTTAGCACCGTCATTTCTTGCAGTCTTTGTTGTCTGAATTCAGTTTTGATTCGGGCGATATAGTTTAAAGTCAAATTTTCTGCAGTCCAAACGTGAATCCCGCACCGCTGGCGGTGTGGATCATATACATACAGGGTGTCGCAGAGTTATAGGCTGACGGTAGCGTATATCAGGCGTGTAGTCGCTGATAGGCAATCACGCCTACAATATCCGGTGGAGTCTGTAGCTCCTTCCCAAAACCAATACCAATTCTCTCCGCATTTACGGGTGGATGGGGGTCCGTTTTCACCCGAGCAGGTTGGAAAGCCTGGATCCCCCTCGCCCCCCGAACGGCCACTTCCTGTAAAATGAATTCCAGCCGAGGCGTTAGGATCGTCAGAGTGCGAAGCCGCGGAATTCGAGTCGGGCAGCATATCTCCGTTGTGTCTCGGTCATTATATCCCGGTGAATGCAACGGTAATACGCCATTATCATTAAAACCATCACTATTGTCCGTCCGTTATTGTTGCAGCGATTGTTATTAGCATAACAATATTATTACGCGAGGCCATGATAATCCGCAGGCGAGGGGCTGTGAGATTGACAGCTCGCATAACCCTCGGGCCAGACAGCGCGAACGGAGGTCTGCGGTGTCAGTGTCGGCTGCACGCTACTCGATACAATTAATGTCGACTCATTGATTGGATTGTTACGTGCCTCGTTGAGCAAGTTCTCGCCACCGAAGGGATGCCGTTCACTCTGGTAGTCGAGGGTGGGCCGGAAGCCGCAAGGAAGAAGGAAACTTTGCCTGACCGAGCACCGTTACGCCAAACCCAGCCGGCAACTTCGGTCAGAGTCTTATGGGTATAATCCGAGCTATATGGCGCAGAGAAGTAGACTGCACGGTGGTGCTTGACAACGCCAGACTTCCCTGGCATCGACTAACCAACACTCGTGGGCACCCATAATACTGACCGTTACCTTAATACCCGTATGCTCGGATGATGCTTGCGAAATGGACGCTGGACTTACGAGCTTTCGCGTAGTGAGTTCTTCCAGGGCTGCGAGAAGAGCCGAAGCTTTCGGTATAAGGTTTGACGCTGAGGTGATTTGTAACGTCGTCGGGGAAGACGGTGGAAATCGGTCGAGCAAAGTGCTAGTTTCCTGTAAATCTCCTAGCGACGATTTTTCTTTCGTTTCGACGAAATTATCGTCTGCTCTTCCTTTTTCTCTCTCTCTCTCTCTTCTCGCGGGTAGAAGGGTACACCGGTAGCAGTCTGCGAGTCGCGACTCAGACCGTTTCCTCTTTCACTGCCGGCTGGTAACTCTTCTATAACTACGTAGATTCGTACGTATCCACCAGCGCATCTACCAACCTTCCTCTCGACGAACAACTTGGGCAAATATGCAAACGGGGAAAGACGGAGCGTGAGAGAGAGAGAGAGAGAACGGAGTAATAGAATAATGGAATAAGTATTTATTATGCGCTCTAGGAGGAGTCTGCACCGAGTACAAAGCACGGAGACACGCGGAAACTGCAATAAGTTAAAGCACTTAGCATTTGAAGTAGCTGTACAAATAAATGGACTGCTGTACATTGTTTCGCTGAGGGGAGTGACATCGAGAAAATTATGATTAAAGTGCTACACAGTTTATAAAGTAGTAGTAAGTATACCGGTAACCCTAAAAACCGTCTAATAACGTACATATTGCGATAAAGAGGTGGAATAAAAAAAACATCGATCACGCGTTGCACGCGCTAACATCGAATGAAACGGGCAACGGGCGAGTAAAAATCCTTCGTTCGATGTGTATTACCAAAAGTGTTGAAAGCAGCTTTTTGCCTTAATTTATTTGAAAGCAAAGCCAATTTAGCAAATTGTTTATACACAGGGTATAGCTCGTCGCTTGTTACCCTTCTCGAAACGCTCTGCGCGCGAGGTATACATAATACCTGACAATAACATAGGCTAAACTTTTGTTAGAAACATTTTACCCACCCTGACGTGATCCGCCGTTATATCAGAGGGTGAAACCGTTCAGAAACAATTAAAATTCGTGCCACCCTGTGTATGCGCATAAAATACAGATTACGTACGTACGCATCTGATATTTGTCCCCGTTACGTGATACGTGATCGATACACCTTGTTCCGTCCAGTCTCTCCCTCCTCGCTCCTCGAGTATCCCCGTTTTACCGGCAGTCTGGTTATTACTGGGTTATTGCCGGGTGTTACGGCTAAGCTTCTCGCCCCCCCGCATCCCTTCGCCCTGACGCCTTACGCCCTTGCACACCGGGTCATCTATCTTGCGCAAGAAAGACTAAACGAGGTAATGTAACGGGATGGGGATATGGTGGAGTTTGTCTTTTCTCTTCCTTCCTTTTATTCAATTTTTTAGTTTTATTTATTTAATGTTTTATATTTTTTATTTTTTTACTTTTGTTATTTTTGCGCTTTTTCACCCATTTTAATTATCGTAGATTTATTGACATGTGATGGTTCATTAATTGGTATAACGTCGTAATCGATTGGTCGTTATTTTGTTAGCTTATTGTTATCAATATTACAAGATAAGTGTTATATTCGTGAGGTATGTTATTATTTAAACGGATCTTCGTAGCTTCGGTACGAATACAATAATCTCATGATTACCCGATGTACAACTTTTACGATCTCGTAATAAAATTATGAAAGGTATCGAATCTTTTTGCCTACCAACATTCTGTTCACTCGTAAAGGGAAAACCAGATTTCATTCGGCCGATATCAGAACTTGTTAGATTACCTTCATAGAGTGTTTGACTATAGAATTATTGTGTTTATTTAAGAATTCAAACTTCTGATTATCTTTAGTATTGATATATTCAGTTACAACTGCAGAATGATTATAGTTTTTTCAATGGTACGACGTTAGCAAGACGGGTTTTCTATAATTTATAACATAATGCGACGAACGAAAATTTTGGGCGAAATTCGTTGCAAAAACGGTTCGGAGATTAACGACGTATTATATATAAAGTTCCTTGCTTCAATTTAGCAAAATTTAAAACCACCAAATAAACAATACCGATTTTCTGTAATCAAAGGCACGTGTTAATTCAAAAGCTTCCGAGTGTTACTCGCACTGTTTTCCCTATTCCTACCTGTAACAAAAAGAAGCGACATCAAAGTTTATCCGCTCCTAGAACCTCGTGAAACCTCATAGTATCCCAAGTGGAAATATAAAAATATATAAACTCGGAAGAGAAATTAGCTAACTCCTTTAATTTAACTGTCCTTGAGTATAAATCGATAGGCGAGCCGCAGGTGCAGCGGTAATGAAGAGCCGTTTCGCAACGGCTCGCAATATGCGAATCAGAGGGCGAAATGGCCCCGCTAAATATCCGGGTGTAGGACTGTGACCTTACGTGGTGGATGCGGAGCGTCGCTGGTCCGGGGATACGACGTCTGCCGAGGAGACGAGATGGGGCGATGGTTCGCGGTTGGGCGGAGAGAGTGGGTGGGTATATGCATTAATTTAACGGCCGGGCATAAATAGCGCACATTCTAATTGAACAATTACACCCCGAGGCCGTAAAACAGAGAGACACGGGGGCTTCGAAGGCTATGAATTTAGCGGCGTGGCGTTCACTGCGGCCATTCCGCAGCTCCTCCCGTGTTTATTCCCCCGACGGCTACTCCGGTGACATACGTAGGTATGGCACCACCAGACAGTCGAGTGACTAGCACGGACTGACTGCTTTAGTACTACGGCTAACAGCTAAACTTTCTGATTAAATTGCCTCTTCCGATGCGTTAAACTCGTTCCTCCAAAGACTCTAAACCTGTCGCTACGCACGCGACTTGCCAGAGGAATGCCTGCATGCTCGCTGCACGCCCTCCTATAACTTAGAACCAGGAATGACGAGCTTCGGCGTGCTTCTCTCCAACAACGATAAATTACAACGTGCATACCTAGCTCCTTTTTATCCCCGGTAGAAACCCGGGAATGCTCCGAACCTACGGCACCTGCGGTATACCTGCACGATTCTCCGGAACTAATCGAGGGTACACGGACAGATTCTTGGCCCTGCAGGTTTGACCCACTTCCACGAAGATGGTCGTTCCAGAGTAGAAGGGAAAATTTTAATTTCTCTAAATTAGTTTGGAATTCTTCTTTGGTTCGCGATTAGATCCAAGATTTTCTTCAAACCTTACATACTCGGCCGCGACTGACGTATGATTTGAACGAGAGGACGGCGGAGCTGCAGCGGGGATTATTTTTGAGGCTGTAAATCCACGGAGCCATGAGACCAGCGGAAATCGGAGGGCGAGTCTTTTTATTTAGAATTTGAATGGTCCCCATATCTTTATCGACGGTGCATGAAGCGCTCGGAGCTCCCCATATCGTCGGCTTACTGCCAAAATCCACTCGCGTAAGTATATTACGGTTATTTTCACTTTGCAGCTACTAAGGAACGTAAAATAATATTATCTTCCGACTGGTACGCTCGACCGAGTTAAAACTTTTCGCTCAACTCCACGTATAATATGTTATGCATATCCGCTGCAGTGGCGATATAAAATATCAAAGATAAAATTATTTCCAACTAAAGAATTTCATCACCGGCTCGCCGACTCGGCCGTATCAAACTCTGTATTTTTCCAAACTCTTTGTTCTTTACCGTATCGGCGATATTCACGCATCGCGCAAAGTGAAAAGAGTCAGACGCGAAGATTCTAAGATTCAATTCCAGCTAAAACGATAGTCGTTTTACCGATCACATACCGCTGGCTTATCAACTGGGTTGTCGACTAAGCTTGGTAAACTTTCTCAAACTTGTTCGAACCGTTTTACAACTTCCGAATTGCGTACCGTGTTGTACACGGTGTAACGAAGTGTAACATTGGTAAATTAGATTCATTCGAATCTTCATTACGTCTGCGAGGAACGCAGTTTCAATTAAAGCTTAACGGAATTTTAGTTGCCTGTTCTTGCAACGAGTTGAGTTGAATTGGACTCGCGGTGTGCTTCACCTATGAAGTAAAGAATTGTAAGCGTAGTTGCGTTGGTGCGACGAATGTATCGGACACATAAATCGTCAAAGCGTGTGAGAAATCGTCATATTTTTAAGTAAAGTAAGTTTTTCTCTTCTCACTTCTCTCTCTCTTGTCGAATAAGAGAAAAAACTGTTATTACACTCATCCAATAACGAAAAGTCGATCATGTTCCGACACCATGTCAGTCCGTCCAATTTTGGATCCAACGATAATACGTACACGCGAATCTTTGAAAAACATTGTTACGATTTCCAAAGCTGTCGGATATATATATTTGATGAAATTCGCTGACCTATAACATCGCCATGGAATTTCCGGCTTCGTTCGGCCGGAAATCGTGTTAGCTGTGCAGGTACGTAGCGACGTATACATATACCACAGAAGGATGGAGAAACGGCGATGCAGGTACAGACGTGAACACGTGTACATAAGTAGAACGGTAAAACAAATTCCGAAAGCTGCCTCCCTTCCTTCGGATGCGCCGAAGCAAATTTACCAGCAAACTCGCACTCTCCCTGGTGCAAAACCCGTACCGTGGAATAGCCGGACCCGGAACATCGGAAAGAAACGATTCCGTCCAATTTGCTTCGGTTGGCACTGGTTGCGCGACGGCGGCGACGGCGGCGGCGATTCGCGTCTCCTGGTGGAGGAGGACGGAGGAAGAGGAGCGTCGGTGTGCTCACCAACACCGGGGGAATATTTATACAGCCCTGCAGTGTCGGCAGGTGCGGCGAGCACTCGGGGTCCTCGTAAAAGCGTCCCTTGCCCAGCGGAGGAGGCTGAGGAGAGAAGCGTCGATGTCTGTCCGCCAGCCGCGATACCCACCCGTAAACTTGACCAATCTATATCGTAAACCACCACCGTCTTCCTCGGCGTTGCACCGGACCGGGATATTCGCCCCTACCCGCTGGAGGAATCAAAGGGGGTCTTTCAAGTCGGTTGCTGCTTCTGCTGCTTCTGCTGCTTCTGCTGCTTCTGCTGCGCTGCTGCATCTGAGGCCAGCCAGGCTTGGTTGAACGGAAGAGAAGCCGCTGCTACGGAGGTGGTCGGGCTCCGGGTTATACCTGGGGGCAAAAGCTGCTTTGAGATTACGCTGAGCGTTACCGGGAAGCTTCCTTGAATCCTACAGGACATTCGTGCAGGGTTGGAACGCGCAGCGCGAAGCGCGCATGGCTGTTTGTCGGAGTGAATTCAGCCAGCCGTCTAATGACTCCATTCATTTTTCATCTCCGACGTGAATTCTTTACGCGATAGCGTGTCTTGAAACTCCAGCGGCTGGGAGGAAGGAAAGATTGAGGTGATAGACAAGCCGCGTGACTCGCTGCAGGCGCAACGCTGCATTGTCGTAACATATTTATAGTTCGGCGGAAAAACCGATGCGAAATGCATGGGATTAATTCAGCTTATTAGGATGAAAGCTCTTCTCGCTCGAGTCGCAGACTCCCGCCTCGACGCCGTTTCCTATACTTCGTGCTCGCCTCTTCTACGTAGCTTTGATAATCGAATTACTTTCTAATTACCAACCGCGTCGCGGTTGTGCCGCAGTTGGCGTTATTAACCGACGTCGGAACATTGGATTGTAACAAAGCGTTAGGAATTCATCGCGATTACCGCGTGCAAACTGTAAAAGTTGGCTGGGTGTAGGACGGAATATGTATAGAATCCATACATGTGTACACGAGGGTGGAGCGTATTTAAACGTATACGGTCGCTGGCTGCGCTACAAAACAACCCCGTAAAAATGAGAATATCCGGTTTCGTGCAACCCTCGTACGTATCGGTATGTATGTACGTACATACCCACCCTGCCTATACCTATAACTTTGCACGGTAAGTGCATTTGTAGGTCCGCAACCCGCGGTTCAAAGCACACAGACGTCACGCCGTAATCCCTGAAATAAATATGATCCCTGACTGTGAGGAACTGCACCTTAAACTCCGCCCACCGGTGGACGAGCTGAAGGAATGAGAGTTGCATGTTGATACCGAAATTATGATTCATGGTTGGCTTTTGGTTATAATTAGCAAACATTTCCTACAAACTGGCTAGGTATACGTATAATGTGTACCATGACCAACGCTGCAACGCAACGAATTCGTTTGTGGAATGACGAAGTATTAGGATGGTTTTTTAAACAGATTCCTTTTTCTCTTTACGTACCCTTCGAAGAGTTGGTGTTTAGCCTGAAACAAAGCCTCCTGAAACCGGAACTCGGTAGCACAATTCTAAAAGGTGACTCATCCGGTTCGAATTTTTCAAACACTCTAACCGAAATATCTCGAAAACTACCCAAGTTGGGAAGCTGTTTTTGGTTTCATTTTGTAGAAAGTCAAGTTTTCTATGAAAAAGTTTAAAGACTGCTCTCGTATTCTCGATCTCGTATTCGATACCAACATTTACAGTTGAGTGAATTGAATAAATGAATGAAGATGCTTATGCACGTTCGTGTTGCTTGAAACGTTTAGGTGTAGGTGTAGCCTTGACTTTGTTTATAGAAAATTTGATTATCTACAAAATTAAACCAAAAACAGCTTCCCAACTTGTATAGTTTTCGAGATATTTCGGTTGGAGTGTTTGAAAAATTCAAACCGGATGAGTCACCTTTTAGAATTTTGTAACCGAGTTCCGGTTTCACGAAGCTACGTTTGAAGCTAAAAACTAACTTTTCGAAGTATACGTAAGAAAAAAAAAATAAATAAAAAGTTAAAAAAAAACCAACCCCAATATATATATTTAGTCGGGAATAAATTGTCACTCGTAGCTTGCGTGATTATATTGCTGTTCGTTTATTTTTTCTGCATGTACAAAATGTATACGTTGAAATGTGTACAGGTGCTATTTAGCTATGCATCAGGAAGAGGAACGGTTCGTTTGCAGTTTCTACTGTACGTGTATGCGTGCAGGTTCCCTACCCACACCGCTAGTACCTACCGCCCACAAGCTTTTTGGTTTTGCTTCGTTTTCACGCACACATATCGTACAGAGAAACTCCTCCGATTATGCGCAGGTATGTGCAAGCACGCGATCCCGACCAGTCTTACTATTAAACGATTTTTCCACCCCGCGTTTAATGCAGAGGTTCGTGTAGAGTGGGGGACAGCGGTTACACTACAAGCATGCGGGATGCCTTTATAAACTATACGTATACAGACATCCGGGAGACGGAAACGGAATCGGAATCGGAATTGGAATTTGAAAATTGCTCAATTTCTTCCTTGCAGTCTACGACGGAACCGTATACATTCGTTAAGCAGCGCAACAGTTTCTTTCATCGACGAGACACCCCGGGGTGCGAATCCATCAGAGACATGAGACATCAGAGACCCGCGGAGTTGGCCGAAATAAAGCGTGCACCTTGTGCAAACTTGACTCCGTACCTTGCGGAGGTCTATAGTCTCTGAATTATGTAACGATATGTGAGTGTGTGTGTGTGTGTGTGTGTGTGCATCTGCATAGAAAGCTGAAGGAGGACTGTGCACGTACGCATACATTGTTTGGTGTACGTAGACGAGAGACGAACGAAGGGCGGAGGGTGAAGTGTGAAGTGGAAGTCGGCTGAGGGGGGTCGTTTGCTACCCTTATCAGTTGCTACCTAATGCTGACGCCGTTACCATTATATAGCTGTATATAAGCTCTATCTTCCACCTCCCTCTCCCCCCCCTCCCCCTCTCCCTTCATCACCGAGACTAACCACCTCTCTTCACTATCCACCCAGCCGCACTACTAAGAATAGATTAGGTTATTCTGCATAACCAACTACAAGCGGCAAATTATTAGACGCTGCTGCATCTATATAACTTGATGCGGTGGTGCCCTGCCTACTTAACCGCCACTGATTGCGAGCTCACCGCAGGAAATTTGCTTATCCCATTAATTTCGCCTAATCCTTGCGGAAATACAGGTACCTGTAATTTGCAATATAGGTGAATATACCTGTTGTATACGTATGCGAACGTACTTGCCAGCGGTATTTGCAACTTCTTCGATAACCATTCACCCTCATTTTCTCAACGAGTTTAGCGAAAAGCAACTTTTCTCTTGCGATTGTACGAATTGTGTTATCGCAAATTTCCCGTCCCTCTCAGCGCACTTTTCGCATACCTATTTCATTCGCAACGATCGCGTATCCGCTAAGAAAACTTGGATAAATCTCGAAAAACGTATCGAGCTGTATGAGATTCCGATATCGAAGATGATGAAATTCTGTCCGTTCAACAATGTATTACGTACATATGTACACACCGTACGCAGGAGGTAAATATTTTTCGTTTCTCTACGACACTCGAGTGTTATACACTGTAGGACCGTATCAGGGGGTCGATACGAATTTCAATTCTTTGAATAAAATACTTGAATACGCGTACAGTCTTTCCGAGATGAAAAATTCCTCGTATCTTTACCAAGAATAGAAAAATTGCACGGTGTACGAACGGTAAGCGTATCGATATGCGTATATAGATACACGTGTGTATATATATATTATATATATATATATATATATGTATATAGAGCACATGTATACGTATACAGAAGTGTGAAATTTTGCGAAGGGAGGAAATACCGTGTGTTATATGTACATGGCACGGTATAACAGGATCACGACTGATTTTGCGAAAGGTTGGAAGCGGGGCGAGAATCACCAGGTGGCTTATCCGATCCCACATCTTTTTGTCTCAATTCATCTGGACCAGCTTAGGTAAGGCAGTCTTTCATCCTACAATTTCCTTCAACGCTAGACTAAGCTTTCTGGGTTGATCCTCATAGACGCCGTCCTCCTATTCTCACCGTTCTTGCAGACCCGCGAAGGATGAGACTTCTTTCAGAAATTATTATTACAGTTTGTCGCCGCGACCCGACGAACAGGTATACCTATACCCATACGTGTATACGAGCGCAGAGGAACGACGGTGTCGAGGCGACGAGATGCAGAAGTAAATTCTAAATGATAATTCTTCATCGTTATAACCGCGGCATCAATTTTAATTTAATACCTGAGACCGTGACAGCATCGTGGGACTCCTAGACATCTTTTACTCGCACCTCGACTCACGATCAGCTATACGAAACGTCTCGATGTAGATTCTCTGCGCCATTTCACTTCCTATTATTATACCGGCTGCATTCTCACGTCATAATTAGTCATAATCAATTACGACGGAACGGGCATCGCGTCGTTATACGTATATCTGAATTTCAAGTATTTATACCGGTAATAATCGCACGCTCTCAGACTGCGTCTGTGAGTCAGGAATTGATTGGTTTTTAGAAAATCAAGGGAAGGCGTTTCGCCTTCCAGTTTCTTCCTTGGCGATACGATCGGATTTTCAGCTTTTATATTTTCAGACGGAATACGCTTCGCAATCGACGTCTTCTATATTAAATCCACGCTCGGCTTGATCCGCGTTTCGGATTCACCGTTCGTACGACAGTTGACGTTTTTGATACCGGCAGCCGCGGCACGGCAGCGTGCAAAGCCTCGTTCTTAGACGAGCGCGATGACGTCTGAAACTCGGTTTTACTAGGATCGCGATTACGAGTGTCTGTCTGGCGCCGGCGGAGGATCCTTCCGCTGCAACGAAGACGCGATATTCAAATCCTAAGACATAGCCTGGCAAGACTGACGGCGGCGAAACGGCGAGCGCGTTTCTTCTTCGCGAATACAGCGCACTTCGATACATCTCTATATATGTTATACGTACATCCGTGCGTGCGCGGAGTCGCACGTATGTGTGCGTAATATACACGAATGTCAAAAATTGGCAAAGGACAACGTCAAAGCAGGTCACGTACGCGTGTCTCTTTCCTCTGCAACTCACTTGGCCAAATAGCATTTTTACATCCCTTGCCTCGCCGAAATTGACAGAGAGAAAGAGAGAGAGAGAGAGTTAGGAGATGAAGGGGTCGGTACGCTAAAGCGCCCGCTTTGTTCCCTCTTCCGTTTAATTTTTAAAACGTAAATATTTTTCACCGCAGTTTTCACTGTGCAGCGAAGCTTTTTCCGTTGCACATATATACGCGTTTGCAAACACGTATACACACACAAACACACATGTAATCTACGTAAATAGATGTATAATATACCTATGTATACACATCTATACAGATACAATATAGAACGTGAAGCTTTAGAGCGGCGCCGCTCGTCCCGACGCGACGTGGAAAAATGACAGCGGTTGTAATTCACGGACCGCTTTTGTAAGCCATGCAAGCGTAGATAATAAACAAAGTTTTTGTCGTTGGATTGACATGAAAATTACTTCGTTCTATCGTTTCAATTCCAAACAAAGGTTATTATTTAGTAAAATAAATATCCACGGAAGAATTATAGACGGTGGATAAGAAACATCGACAAATAATATATATAACACGTGCCTACCTGTATAATATATAACTTACTGCAGCAGACTAGTAATTCATCCATCTTTAGTCTTGCGTGCATTCAAAACCGGTAGCGAGAAAAATAGAGCTTTATTACAACAACTGGCTCACTGCTGCCAATTAGAAGAGAATAAGAAGAATCCGTATGTGTATACTTTGGGGTGCTTGTTAAAAAAGGTCATTTTTTGAATTTTGACCGGCTCTCCCCCCTAACCGGCTCCGGATAGTTAAAAAATAACGCCCTACTAATTTCAGATTTTTACCTCACCTCTAACGCGTGCCCCAAAGAGGGTGGATTCCATTCAACCCTTTGGATTTACTTGAAATTTGGTATATGGGGGTTTCTTGTGTCGCTGATTACGAATGTGAACTCGATATTACAAAATTCGAAATAGTGGATCCAGTATAGCAATATCAAGTGACTTTTGGCATTTTATTCCATCATATTGCATCCGCCACTTTAAATTTTGACTTCAGCTTCGTAATCAGTGACCCAAGAAACTTCGCTGTGCCAAATTTCATCTAAATCTCTTCTGTAGATTTTATGTATCCCTGAAAAAGTTGAGATAAAAATCTGACATAATTAGGTGGTTATTCTCGAACGATCCGGAGCCGATTTGGAGATACTGACGTTTTCAAGGACTACCCTAACGTTTACGAGTTTTGAAGGTACGTATACCCGACGCTAATGACGAGATGGGAGCTCCGCGTAGGTGGTCCGATTGATCGTGAAACCCCGTTGACGTAGAGGGCGATCACCCTCGACTGTACCGGTTGGCGCGATGTATGTGCCTCGGTAAAGGAGCGCATACACGTCTGCACCCATTGCAGATGCAATTTAATCAAGGTAAAGTTGGGGCAAACGCGTGTTCCCGACACCGTTGATGCGCAGTTCACAGATCAAGGACGCCCCGCAGCATCTCGAGCCCATAGTTCATTTGCTCGGTCTGCACTTACGCGGATTAACAGCTATCCGCCGGCGAATTTCCACCTCCGTGCAAACTTCAAACTTAAGTCCCAAGAGCCGTAACGGCAGCTATACCCAGCTGCGTCTCGATCGCTAAAGAAGCTCGCTTCAAATTCCGCCTAAACGCGGAATTCCCTTCTTTGTCTTTTGCGAGTCTGAGCGCAATACGCGATGACGGATGCGTGCACGGATGGATGAACGCCACGGTTACGTTTGCATCGTCCGTGCGGCCGGAAACTATCCGTGTGTACACCGTGCATGTGCTTGTTCGTGAAGCTCGTAACACGGGGCTGGGGTGTAAACATCTGTAAGGATCGCGTCAGGCAGGCCCTGCTGCAGTCTCGTGCAACCACCAGACATCCATAAAACAGCATAAACCCGGAGATAGCCGGAACGCTGCTGATGCTGCACCATATAATATAGGTAGGTAGGTACATAGGTATCTTCGTCCCGCCACGCCATGCGAAGACACGCTCGATATCGGGAGGATATCCTCATTATACACAAATGTGGATTTAAGTCACGTGACGTATGCCGCTCGTATACCGTTCTTAGGTGAAAGGCGGTAAACTTCTTTTATTAATTTTGACGCCAATGCATTTTTTCAATGATTTTCTACGAATCGATAACCATTTTTTTAATCTATCAAATATTTCAAATTGATTACATAAATTTATTTTCCAAAACAATAAAACAGGAGTTTTTCAAACTGTACTGATTTTTTACTCTTTATTGTCCGTTAAGATTATATTTTTATCTGTATTGACCGCGGGAAAATACAGTAGCGGTAATTTAACCTCTTTCTCATTTTGGATCGTTGATATTTCACAATTAAACGGTCGTTGTGACCATGGGTCTATTTTGTTCACGTTTGTCCAGAAAATTATATCCGAGGTAAGTGTATGTTTGCCCAAGTAATTGAAATTGATTATTTCGAGCCTGGAAAAAGCAGTAATTCCGTTTTACAGAGTAGAAAGGTAGTAAATCAAATGTTGCTGCTTTTAGATTTACAAAACTAAAAGAGAGTACGACACTTATTTCAGGCATTCTGATTCATTGTAATCTAAGGTCCCACCTAAATGACTTTTAACGGAGTCGTGTGACATATTATTATTCGCTCAATCGTTACTGTGACAAACTAACATTATTAATTCAGTTTAGAAATATCATAAACTTGGATTCCAGTTTTCTCTGTCATTGCTTTTTACACTTTACTGCCTTTTACCCAAACACGGCAGTAAAGATCTTCTATGATCCTGGTGAAGTGAAATGTTCCTGATTTTTATTATTTAAATTATGATACAAGGATGATGAGGTAAAAGTGACGAAGAAACTTTTAATAGGATATCAAAATTATTAAAAAAATTAAAGACTAGGTAATTCGGATAAGGATCAAAAGGTCCATTGTAGCTGTCTTTGCAACGTTAATTTATAAGCCAAAATCTGCACGTAACACAAACGTTACGTATACCTTTGATAACCTGGCTTCGCATCTCCTGTTCGTATAAATAATTAGGAAACTTTGGGTAGGATGTTACGGGTATAAGGTAATCCCGAGTTTGGAGTACGTTGCCGTGTACCTGCAGTGACACGTGACGACGATGCTGAAACGAGTGTAATATAATCCAGTTGCGTCGAGCTTTACGAAAATAGCCGAGAAATTATAACTCATATACCCATGGAGTCGGGTTGGTAAACAGGAAAATACATGGATCATCCTCGGGGGTGTAAACGACAGTGATTACTGGTCCAATATATATTGTTCGAGTCTGGTAATTGAGTTGTTAATTGAACGCTTATGCGAGCGATGGTTACAGAAATATTTCAATTCGTCGAAGCAATTAGCTGCAGAAAGGGCGAGATATCATATGACACAATGCGCCTAATTACATCGTTGATTGGTACGTTTACGCTTACGCATTTCAAACATCGATCAACTGTAAGCTGCCTTACTCCTTTGTACAATTTTAATAAATCAGACAAGTAAAGTATTTATCCATCTATCGATCGGGTGCAGACGGCGCTGTTGCGTGTAATAATGCGTATGACGTATAGCCGGTACCGTCGCGGTAAAGAATTGTAAAATGTAAAAACACGCCGACAAAGATTAGGGAACATAACTGTTATACCTATGCGAGAGAGATAAATAGAGAGAGAGAGAGAGAGAGAGAAAGAGACAAGTTGTAAAAATAGCGTGAAAAAAAGAACGTTGAGATTCGTATCAGAGTGAGAGTTTCGTTTTATGGGAATAACGGTAGTAAAATAGCTTAACGTCTGCGGTGTTAAAACAAGGGTATGTGTGAGTAGTTGGGGTATTATAGTGTATGGTATTCACAGGCCTGTGTACCGGCTGCCCGCAAAGCCTACGTAAAAACGATAATTATAACACACCGAGTATGGTAGAGGTTTGAAGATAAACGAAAGAGTTAAGGGTCGGTCACAATATATATAATAAAATGGGCTCTCGCTCTGCCCGGCACGTTACTTGATTAATTACCCGGTCACACATACACGCCTGCAAGTTCGCCTCGATTGCGGCACCGTACGACGATTAATATCAACTTGTTTATCGACGGCGTCGTCTCTCGCCCCGCAAACACGCCTCTAATATTATGCAATTTTGTCCCGCTTTTATATTTCCATGGTAAATCGCCGGCGTATTCTCCGCTAACCGGTTTAGACAGCGCAGGCCTGCCTAGTCTCGCGTATACTTGTACAAGCCTTCGGCGAGATGAAGCGTTGAGCTGTTTACCGAGGGCTGATGCTGCGAATGTTTCGTCGGGGGTTCGGCTCGCCGAAGGGTTTGCAGAGAGCGCCCTGCAAACCTCGCCCCGCACCCTTCTACGAATCTCGGATCGCCGTACTCGTTAAACAAGTGAAGATTGCCGAGGTGGTAGAAACTGCGCCCCCTCGAGTTCCAGAGCTTTCTTCTTTGTTACACGGCAACGTTCGATCGGTTTTCGCCTTCTTATTATATACGAGTTCGAAACTCGAATATCAGTTCGGGGATTAGGGATTGTAAGCCGAACTGACGATCAGACGATATTTGTCAAAATTATTCTAGGATAATGGCACATCTCTGAACACGTTTCATCAATCCATCGGATCGGTGTAATTTTATTGAAACTGATACACTCTGTAATCGCAAGCGATACATTTTCTAAAACACAATACTTCTAATCGATCCTGTACGAGAAAAAGATGGGCTGCGTTAAATATACAACGATTGATAGTAATCGTGTATCATATTTACCATCGGTTTCAACAAAGGGGTCTTCGCGTCTGATGTGAGTTTGATTATACGCTACGTACGTTATGTATCGGCAATTTAGAAATTAATCAAGTGTACGATTTGGGCCGTAGCTTATTCGCTTGGTGGTTATTTTTCCCGGATTCGACTGTGTGTATAATAGTGGTAATCAGGAATTGATCATAATTGCAGGAAAATCACCACTTCTAAGGCAGTGATATAAACGCGTGTTAAAACCCCAAATATCTCCACGGTCGTTCGTAACTCCCGCCTCGGGCTGCGTTACGCGTACCTGACCAGGCAAACTCATCGTTAACTTCCGTTTCCGTGTTTGCTACTAATAATCACAGAGCCAGGGCATAATATTCGTTCTGTAAACGAAACCGGGCTGACCGCAGCTCGTCCGGGATGTGCGTGGATTTGATTTTATTACGAAGCGTCGAGCAGCGGGCGAAGCATCATCCGGCCGAAACGGAGGTGGGTAGGAACCGCTGCAACCAGGTTGACGTTGCCTCACCGGGCAATATGGCGATAACCCAACGGAGAAGTACCTCCAGACAAACAGAGCTTCGCCGAGGCGAGTTCGCCTCGCTGAGAGGGGGTATCGAGACCTCGCCTGGTGTGTATACAGCGAGTTCCAAGAATCATCACCCTCGCCAATTACGAGTAAATTACCAGTAACGTGGCGCGAAGACAATTTGCTCAGCTTAATTATGACTTGTCGACTTTTCGAGATTTTCCCAAAGGTGGAATCACGGATAAAATGTTCTTGCCGTCTTCTTGTTTACCCTCAAGTTAAGCTCGATAATTGGCGTACAAACGAAATGATCCAATGGCGGATATAAAATCTCAGGCGTACCAAAAGCGACCATTTTTTTTTTTTCCGTATCGGCGTCCCAATTCGTGTGCTAAGATTTTCAAGCCGAGATTAAAGGTCTGCTTGGATTCGTAATATCTTTTTCGCGGCTGTAGAGAGCTTTTTCTCGGAGCAAACCGGTGATGACGATTCACTTTTGACGGTTCACTTGTAACTCGAACACGTTCAATAACGGCTCACGTTATTATCGTATTTTTTGTTACTTTTTCATGAATTATAATTATAGAGAGAGAAAACGTGCTTGAAAAACATCATTTGTTTTTATGAATTCACGATAAACTGCGAACGCAGCGTATCCCGAGACCGAGAACTCAAAAATAACGGTTGAACGAACCTGACAGGCTCATGCGATCCGTGAAAGCCAAAAACTGCATTTACGGCTGGTTCTTTGACCGTGGCCAGACTTGAGTAATGATCCAGATATTGCTCTGCAACTAACCGTGGCAGGCGTTGTTGAGTAAACAGCGAATTTGTTCCACTCGAATGCATATTTCAGACTAGCTTGTACGAGGTAGGAAAAAATTTACATCACTGTGTGTGTAGAGAGAGAGCGAGAAAAAGAGAGAGAGAGAGAGAGAGAGAGAGGGAGTAAAACAATTCCCAGTTACTCAGCAGTTTCGTATTAAAAAATATACGCTTTTTCATTCTTAATTTAAATCTAACTACATCCACGGTGTTTTATAATTTGATACTGTTAGCTGTTAAGACTCGTCGAGTATGTCTATCTAAATGATTTTGAACAGAAAAATTGATTATTCTATTCATATTTCGATGCGCGAAAACTGATATAGCTGCATCGATGATCCAAAAACTTTCTCCATAAACCAAGACGACGTTTAGATAGTGTCTAAATGCACACACCTATTAACTATGGTAAAATCAGCAGATGTCCTTCCTGAACCGTGTCCTCCGGGGCCGCCGCAATTCCCTGACATGACTACAACCCGCAAGTCAGGCCCCGGGGAGGCTCCAGGGCGGCGATCATCCTGAGCAAACTAACCGAGAAGCATGGCGACTAGGACGATAATACAGAGATCCGTTAATTGGCGTGTAAGAGAGCTTGCGAATACCCGCTGTACGACGACGTGACTTTTTCACAGCTGCACGGAAGTAGGAATTTTTACCTTTTACTCTATACGTACAACATATCTCCGAGATACGGAAAAATGTTTCTCGCAAAGTACAGAGCTTGCAGCAGCCTACAAACTCGCAATCAGAGACAGACGCACGCCAAACACAGTGCAATTTTCCACGACGCATCCTTACATTCTCGTATTATCGTTGCTATTATTTTCTTTTTCACTCGTCTGTTCGCTCCTCCCTCTCGGATACACGGCAGCCTAGGAGCGGGGTAACAGAACGAGTTACCTTTCCAGCTCACAGCAAAAAATATGTCGAAGAGTCGCAGCTTTCTTTGGCTTCTTTACTTCTACGTGCACATCACCATCAATTATTATAATAAAACTTGGTGAAATGTGAGGTTTTTCGCCCCTATTATATATTCAACGACTGCCAATTGAAGTGTTGTTCGAGCAGCGAACCGTAAGGAATCGGGAGTCGGGTAAGCGGGAGAGTTCGGTCAAGAGGAAACCGCGTGAACGAATGAGCTTCTTAGCACCTAGTGAGTAGCGTCCGCGTTCTTGTACTCGGTGGATGGGAATAACTCACGGTTAGCTGATCGGAAGGATACTTTATCATGTAACACTGGATTCAGCTCGATCTACTTTACATTTTTGGTGCAGAAACCCACACCCCCGTACAGTGTACGTGTAACATACCCACATGTATCGTATAAATATATGTATACAACGTCGAAAAAGAAAAGTTTGAAAAAGAAAAGCCCCCCACCAGCGATCAATCATTCGCGAATGAGATGCAGTTTGAAAAATCTATCCCGCCAATCATTCCTCCGTACGTAGGTACGTGGTACATGATATTCTTCACTTTTTTCCGGTCCGTTTTTTCATTCTCTTTCCCGTTTTTATTTTTTGTTTTCATTTTTTACGGTGCGCGTGTACACGTAACAACAAAAAAGTCTGAAGGTTGCGATTGAACCTGTACAAGACGCGTTCGATAGGAGTATTCGCCCCGCAGATTCACCCTCACACGTCGTATCGCGTACCAACTCACACACGGTCTGGGCGACGCGACGTTCGAAAGGCTCACGCCTCGGTGCGTTTCGGATATCGCTGCACTCGACTTCAAAGCCAGGGCTGCAGGGCGCCGGCATGATCGCGCGACCATCCTCGTCCGTTTCGCATTTTGACCTGCGAGAGGGTGGAGGAGGGCTTCCGATACGTCTGTGTGTACGATGCGCGATCCAGAGGGGGGAAGAAATCCGGTACCGCGGGCGGAATATCGCCGGACTAATAATCCAGCCCCGCGGCTTCAACCCCTATCCGCATGAAACGGCGAAAGAGGGTGCAGGAAGCGAAGTGGCCGCGGTACCTATAGCTTGGAATCGTTGCGGAAATTGACGCCCGCGATGCAGCGCGGTTATACTTGTATGTGTGATATAACGCTGTATAATAGAGAGGTGACTGATCGCGGTTCCGAGGGGTGAATCGTAGCGTTCAACGGCATAAAGTTTGTAACGATCGCGCTAGTCGACGGAGAAACGGCGGTAAGAAACACTTGGGAATTAATTTCCCGTAATATCGGCTGATAAGGCCGGTATAAACTCAGGGCGAAACTGGCACCCGACTGACTGGCTGTTGTGTTTTGTAACGGTGCGACGGTATGTATATTCAACGAGAAAAGTTCGCGTAACGATGGATGAGGAACGCGTCCTTCCTTTTCCTCCCTCGGCCAGCTCCCGCACACGTTCTGACGAGAAGCGAAAAATAAAGGAAGACTGGGTGCATTAGCTATACGAAGGGAGAAAGGCATCTACGTCAAACGTCGTGGATATCCGTGACAGTTCTTCGTGGCTCGATGGGTTATGATAAATCACGTTACCGAGGAAGAGGAGTAGGAGGACGGAGGATGGAAGAGAAAGAGGAAGAAGCGCGTAAGTATCTCTGGATGTTATTTCTGGCTGTCGTCCGACTTGTCATCCAAGGAGACTCGGGACCCGGCGACACGCGCACTCTGAATACGAAGCCGACGTCGAGTCCCGGATACGTGGAGAACGATCGAAAAATCCTTGTACCGATACCCCGCGATATCTGCCGGTATCGAGGGGGGCTACCTGACCGACCGACCAACCGACAAAGCTCCTTCACGCAAGGAGCTGAACTTCATTCGTATACGTCGCATTTCTTTGACTTCAAGACTCCACCGCCGCGGGATTATCGAGTGGAAAATATTGATGTAAATCGTACGACTTTCAGTTATGAAACCGACCGGAGTTCGCCCCCGCTTCGAGTATGTATCTCAACTCTCTGACTTGAAACCGGTACAATACGTTGCACTGCGGTATAAGGTAGACGGGGAAATATGAAATATCTGGTCAACCGGAAAATAACAAATAAACTACCCCGTCCAATGCATGTAATAAAGAAAAAATTTGTTGCGCGGGTTATCGACACGAATGACGGTAGAGTTTCGAGGCAAATCATTTTCATGGCGCGCGTGAAGCCGCGATGTCCAATTTTTTTTTTCCGAGAAACTAGAAAAATCGTTGAATGAAAAATGAGAACTCAGTCACCGGCACGGCCGCGGTATTGTCGACGTAACTTCTTGGATTCTCATCGGCTCGGCACCGTCGCGAAAACTGATTCCACCTTAGGTTTCAGTGTATTATTTATCCGGCGGAAGACTCAACGGAAGTTAAAAGCATCTTGAGAGGGGTTGAGGGGCGAGGTCAACGCAAGGTTGAACGTCACGTGACGAAGTAGACACTTCCTTTCATACTTTCACACTCGGATACCGCTCGCTTCGAAAAGAGACTTATAACGCGATAGCTGTCCCCAGCCTTCTTCGTATCCACTCCCGACTCCCTTCAATTTTTTATTTCCCTGCACACACAGGCTTAACGGGGAAATACTTTTCTCCGTCAGTTCAGTCAGTCGGCTTATTTTCTACTGTCGCAAGCACATGCACAGGCACTCCCCCGCACGTTCACAGGTCACGATGCTTGAAGGTAAATTTTATCATCACGCTCAGGGTCGAGGACGAGGAGGAGTCTTTTTTGTGTTGTATTTTTTCTGATGTATAATTGATGATTGCCCCCCGGCTCAACTACAGTATTCATCAATTCATTAATTACTCAAATTTGAAGAGGCTCCGGCTCGTTATAAAGTAGCGGAAAATCACTGGCTCGTGGAAGCATCCACGTGGGACTGTACACGTACACACCCGGACACGTTTTACGAGCGCTTGCAGAGTACGTACATACATATATACATACATACACGTATACATATACACCGGCCAAAGCTCCTGCAGTACATCATTATTTCCGACTCGATGTCGCCACTCATCCTCCCCCTGCGCTGTCCGTTTACGCGATGCTTTACCGCGATAACGAACTTCGATAACGTATCATGAGTCTCCCGGCACTTCGGGCACCTATACCTGCTCTCTGCAGTCTGGCTCGTTGAGGAAAACGACCCGCCTTCTGACCTGAATGGCCGTTTGAATCGGTTTTGCGCTCAGCTCACCGAGAGTACCGCAAAAGCCGATCAACCGGGAACTGCTGTATACGAATGAAAAGTGAATAAACACCGAAACGAGTAGACGCGGTAAAGGTTGTTTGTAAACGGCTGTGCAGCTTCGTCATACCTACAGGTGAGGCAAGTCTACCGTTTATTGATACTCTTAGATCCAATTATTGACCCTTTTATTTTACAAAATTAAACTTCTCGATAACCACTAAACAAATTTATTGTTTGGTAATTTTAGAACCAAGGATCGAACAGATGCAACCAAAAAGGTAGAATACAACAACTGGTACACTCAACGTGCTCGCGTTCGGAAAATGTGACTTGCAGCGCCGAAATTGAACTTAATTCTTTATCACGATCACGAGACGTTGAGGAGATCGTTTTTCGAGAGCCTGAATTCGGCGACAGGTGGCCGAAGGTTCAGAGGTTTTAATTACGCGGTTGCTACACCAACAGCTGCGGAGAGACAAAAGAGCCCGCTTCGCAAGTCGTTGGAATTACCGAAGGTTCGAGCCGGGCGGACTTCCACGCGTCTGCACGTAAAAATACAGAGCTTCGCCGTAATTAATAGTACAGGCGAGGATGTCGCGCCCCGGACCTCCGCGATTCCACGATCTAATTACTCGGTCTGCTTCGTTCGCGGACGCCCGAGGGTCGGATTCCTCTCCTAGGTGAGATTGGCGTCCGACCACCGCCGGCTGTTACTACTCGCCGCGACGTCACCACCTGGACGGACGGATCGACGACTCGCACTACTGCTGCCTTCACCCTGGAGATTGGCGATCGCCGCTGAGCTAAAAATAATAGATGATGCATCGATCGATCGAGTCCGAGAGAAGAATCGAACGCGACACGATCGAATCGGTAAGTCTTAATCGAGTAAAAGTATTTTTTATAACTTATAGTTTCATTTAGGTATTTAGGTATTTCAATTTCAGATGAAAATATTCATTTAGTATTTAAGACAACGACGATAATCGATACTTTAATCGCATAAATTGCTATTGTATCGCATCGTTCGTGGGGGCAAAAAGCGAAAACCAATTGCGAGGACGAATAATCGATTATAGCCGATTAATCGGGTAAAAATAATTGTTTTATTCGAAAATCGATTATCTTTCGTCATTCTTACTGGAGGTTTTATCATTGCCGACAACTGCCCTTTACCTTCGTGGAAGGTTTCGTCGCTGTCAGAGAATGAATTATCGCGTGCTTAGAATTTTGGCGCACGAATTTCCGAAAATAGTCATGAGCTGACTCACCTCTGGTCGGAAAAGTTTAACGGGAAAGTTTGTAAAAGAAGAACAGAAAAGTACGACGATGAAAACAGAATTGGAAAAGTGAATCAACGAAAGTGCAGGTTTTGTTAAATCTCTTTCGAAGAAAGGAAATTTAAGTAATTGTTTTATAACTTACAAAAAATGTCACATTGTTTTCGGATTCGCTTCTTCGAGCCAAAATCGCTTAGCTGTTTTGTAAATGGATTTTTCGAAAATTATCTGAAATTAATAATTAACAAAGTTTGCAGACAGATTTCAACGTAGCGAAAGTTTATAGATTATCAAAACTTCATTAAAGGCGATTTGTAGGGAATTCATTCGCGAAAAAACGATCGTTAAAATCGTACAAAAATCACGCTTTCGGAATAAAACTCTACAGTCACGGCCTTTGATCGTGTGTTTAAGATTCGGTTTTTGAATCGACTGTACGCCGACCACATCCTTGACTCAAACTTCCCGCGGTTGGGTTTAAACTGTCAATTAAAATTTCCAGATCGTTTAGCAGCGCCGTATATATAAGAAGGCGTTTAATCTGCTTCGGAGGGGTTGCGAAATTTTTATCTGATGGTAGTACTCGAGTTGCGCTCTCGCAACTAAAGTAGAAAAAAAACAAGAAAGAGAATAAACAAGAAAAAAAAAAACAAGGAGAAACCGCGATGTTTTCAAGTGCGAATTATCCAAAGTTTCCCTAATCTTTGAAATTTGCCGGGGTGGTAAATACAGAAAATTACAGGCACCGCGGTCCCGATCCCGCGCGACACTGCACGGTGTTATATTAAACGGCGATCTCAAAATGCTAAGGCTGAACTGAGTTTTAAGGGCGATTACGCGGCACAACTAGCCGCGCAATCGTGATCACCCTCATATCTCGATGGCAGACCGTGCAGACGCAAATGTCGGGCGATCGCCGAGCCGGATTACATTTGCCAAGTTAGATTACCCCGTATTTCCCCGACGATGGTGTCGAAGTTTAATGGTCGCGGATCTGATTAATACCTTTTAGTTTTCCCTGACCTGCTGTGTAAAGCCCGGCAATTTCGCCTCGCGAACCGGCGTCGAGACGTCCAGCGACGCCGACGCTCGGTCGCGTCTCTGTGTGTCTTCCACCTACCTACTGTACGTGTTACCCATCCGTGCGGACCTCGAGTTGGTACGTATCTACCTACGTATATATAAGCTATAAGGTTACGTCGCCGTGACCCGACTGTTCCGGTAATTACGTTTGTATAAATACGAGACTAGAGTAGGTGCCTATTAGGGCGCTGCGCTCCCTTGATAACGCTGGATTTAATTAAAATTAACGCTTTTCTAGACAAGAGCCGACTGCACGCTCGGCGCCATCGTCATCGTCCTCGTCCTCCTCGTCGTCGTCGGTGCAATGCGATACTTACCGACAGACGCATCAAACGCGAATTTCTCACTGCACCATATAGCTCCCATGCACGCCTGCACGGGATAACTTCCGCACCCGTCGACCGTTTAATTTTTATTTCACCCCTTGAATTGCACTCGCTAGAAGAATTAAAGAATCGCTTAGATGCGCTCACCGGAGGCGGGTGGAAAATAAAACGTCAAATAAAACTGCCATTTTCTTTCTTCTTTTTCTTCCGACGACGCTTCAATCCTCCGATTACCTCCGTTTATCACCTCAAAGTATATCATTCGTTTTATTTCGGTATATTCATTTATTTTTTGTTCGTTGTACGTTAGAGCGGAATCAAAACCAAGTCAAATATACGGACAAAAATATATACAATATATATGTATGTTATTTATAACGCAATTGTTCAATCTCTGCACGACTTAAGTCACGATATTTGGGCATCGTAGGGTTTTCTTCGAATCGTGAAATTCCGTGGGGATTTTCAAGAGCAATGATCGACCTGGCGCGGAGAGCGAAGACGGGCGGGGATGCCGAACGATTCAATTTAATTGGATGGCGTCGAACCGGCCGCAAGTCAAGTTCGGCGAGGAACTCGCGGGGTCGCCCAGCTCTCGAAACGACGATACCTACCCCTTGGAACGCGAGGAAGGCGAGCCAGGGGTCGAAGCCGAAGAACAAAGGGGCCTTGGAGGTATGAGGTGTACGTGCACGAGGCGAAGCACAGACGAGCCTTGGGTTTAACTCTCACTTTGGCTCTTCCACTGCTACGCACTCGACTCATGCCGGTGTAAAGGAGCTTTCGCTTCAAGGGAAAGTTCCTCAAGATCCGCGGGACGCCGGGCTGAAGGGCTGAAGGTTTGCTGCCCGCGGAACAAGAGCCACTGCTGCTGCTGCTGCAGAAATGAAAGCATTGTGAAAGAGTGCGAAGGAAAGAAAGTGGGGCTGGAACAGAGGGAGAACGGAGAAAGTGAACTACATGCTGTGAGCTGGAAAGGCGAAGGGCCAGATTGCGAACAAGGCGCGGTGATTAGGGCACGTAATCACAGCTGTCTAGACACACACACTGTGAGCAGCAACCGAGCGATAGAACTAGACGACCGAAACTCACAAAAGAAATCCCCCAAAAGCCAACGAGTCCGGTCTGATCTAGGTACCTACTCGAAATAAAAATACGTTGGGCTGCGCATCGGACAAATGTTGATGACAAAATTCTTGACCTCGGCACTTAATTGTGTAGGAAAATGATGGAAATTTAGATTTTCTCAAAGAAATATTCTTTATCGTGGTGTCGGTCCTAGTGTGGGGCCCTCCTTAGGGAACATTTGTTCTGAATAAACAAACGGGTACAAACATTTTTTATAAACTAATTATAATTTAGGTTGTTGAATCAAACAGATCAATACCAACCATAAGCAGTCGAGAATTAGGCAAGTATTAGATGTGTCGAAGACTTATTGTCAGTACTTTCATGGTTCGATTAATCTGTCGAATTCAACAACCTAAACTCTAATTAGTTTAGAAAAAACTGTTTGTATCTGTTTATTTATCCAGAATAAATGTTCCCTGAGGAGGACTCCACACTGGGGTTGAAACGTCGAACATCTATTGTTAAGGAAAGCTTAAACGAAGTAAAACCATAAAAAATCATACGCAACATGGATTCTGTATCCCACCGAACAAGCAACGACTGTCACGACAAACTCCTGGCATATTGTAAAAGAGACTTGGCGTTATATTCTTCGTATCGCATAGATTCGGTACAATATGTATACACTGCTTGTGGGTATAACGTAACGCCGTAAATCGGGCGATTCGTAGAATACGTTACACATAATATATCGTATACGTGACACGCCGTCTGAGAAGGCTCGTAAAGTTTGCCCGATTTTTAGGGGGTATAAAATCACCGTGCAACACGCGCCTTCCCTTATCGCACCCTTAACCCCACACCCACCCCGATACTGAAATTTTCGGTAACGTTTGACCAATCCGAAAGCGGGGATATGTGCGGCAGACCTTAGCTTTTGCCTCGTACCTTACACGCCTCCGCAGGATAAACGTGGGGTGGATTTTACGATCGGTATGATTAATTCATGCACAGCTGTACGACGCAGGGTGGTCTTGCTAGTGGGGTGTTGGGGAGAGAAGAAAAGAAGAGGAGAAACCAAAAAAAAAAAAAACACACACAAAAGATGAACAATAAATAAATAAATATCGCACGACCCCTTGGCCCCCTGAAATCTGTCCGTTCCGGTCTAAGAATTTCCAGGACGTGATGCGATCGGCTTGTCGTTTTCTCGGGAAAATAGGAATAGAGAAAAGTCGGTTTCTTCCATTTCCAGAGACGACGGACAACAACAAGGCATGCGTAAAAAAAAGAAAAAAAAAAAAGAAAAGAAATAATCATTCGGGACAAAAAATCCCAGGCTTGTATAATAAATGGCGGGCAAGGGAAAGCTCGCGCTTTCATCATTAAAATGTTATTTCTTTCATCTTTTTTTTTTCTGGTTTTCTCTTTGCTTCCTTTGGTAAAAAATGTGTTGAATAATTAGTTACGATTAAAAGTAGATTGAAATTAAAAGCACCGTAACTTTTTTCTGACATTATTTATTATTCTTCGCTCTTTTTTTTTTTTTTTCGCTACGCAAGAAAGATAAAAGAATAATGGTATCTTAAAGAGGAAATCTTCAAGCTTTCCGTTCCTTTCTCTCCGACGACGGGTCTTTTTGAGTTCGTATTAGGAAACAGGAAAGGCTCAGGTATATTCTCAACGCGTTTCACTCCAAGGTCCCAGTACTTTTACATGAAAAGATTGGTCAATAACTTATTCGTTGGTATTACTCAAACTCAAACAAAGTAATCGATTCTATATTTCAAATTGTACGTACGAGGTTTTGGCAACAATATTTCTTCGAAGTGAAATCAATTTGTTTGAAATCTTAGCGCGTATTGGCTCGAAACGAAACCATTTAAAAAAATATAAAACGATGAGATAATCCTGTGCAAATAATGAACTAAATTCCATGATAAACAGAGTAATTGCCGAACGGAGATAGATTGAAATCACTTGACAATAAATCATTACACGACGTGGCCAAAGTCTAGGCAAAGTCTTTGGCAAAGTAATTAAGCGCTCGTTTCAATCTGCGCCATACGGTAGCCGATACGTTTCGACACCTTATTGTTAGCGGTAACAGGTTTCCGAACGGACCTGACTTCCCCGCAACTATCGACACATCGAGCAGATGAAAGGGATCCGCGTTTCGTCGCGTATTCGCAAAACATGCACGCGACGTCGGGGGAAACAATTAGTAAAATGGTTTTGCGGGGTGGGGGGCTGGCTTTGATCCAACAAATGCACAATAGCTCCGATATTTAGCTTTATTAGCCGGTTGTAATTATCGGGCGAACGGTGCCGCGGTTAGCGCAGAGCTTAAGCGGGGCTTTGACGAGGAGCTACACCCACTCGCCCACCTTCGTACCAAACCTTTTCCTTCCGGGCGAAACTCCACAACGAGTTACGAAGGGCTTATCAAGTTTTAGTGGCAGTGCTTGCAGGGAACCAAGACGCTGGCGTGGCGCCGCCCCCGCAGCCATCCACGTACAGTACGGGCATGTATACCTCGGATAAAAATAAAACGTCACACCCAGCTCAGTCACTCGCATTCTCGCAGTTTTCCCTTCCTCTTTCTCTCTCTCTCTCTGTCTCCCTCTTTCTCTCCCTCATCTCTATTGTCTACCTGATACTTTTTACCCGCGGAATACATTCGCTTCGTCCGATCTATGATCGCGGTGCGCCGACGCAGCTATGCGACGTCACATCGAGGTGGGTGCAGGGTGGTTAATATTTTCCAGCTAGCAACCGCACGGCTGTATGAAACTTTTCATACAATCAGCAGGGTATAATTCGATTTTGATGAAAAATTCCTATCTTTGATACATAGAAACCGCAGAAATTGAGTACACTACCAATATCCGTATCGTCGTATACGCCTGCGGCGTGTTGTAAACTTGTACATGTATACATATAATACGTATAGCATATCTGTAAGAGATCGTTGCGGAAAAGTGCAACCTGATGTCGCTCCTTTTAAAAAAGTACATATTTTCCTAGTCTCGTCTGCAGTTGTATGCCCACAGGGGGCAGGGGATGGGGGATGAATGGTACGGAGTGGTTCGCATCTCTGATCACCGAGCGAAAGGCGCACCCACATACACGTCTGTCGCGTCTGTAATATACACACACACACACACACACGTGTACACATCTCGACAGCATCAAATAGCGACAGCCTCTGGCGAGCCGTTAGAGTGCATTTATTATGAAAACATTAAAGCGATATGCAGCGCTCAGACAGGCCGCGATGCAGGCACGAAGACGTGGAGTTGGGGCATCCTTGCGGAGCCCATAACAACCGAGACCAGCTTCCTAATACATCCTGCATATCCATCCCATGGTAACTATCACTTTGTTTCAACAGACGGGCGGAGTTGCCCCATGCATATTTGATGGGGGTTCTATTATACGCGAGTGTATGCGCGTGTATGTATATATATATATACACGTACACGCTCATACCTATGTGCATTGTACGTATGCAGGCACGGCATATATGTATATGGTACTATGTACGCGGATTACGGGTTGTGGGTGTATTTATGTTAGCGCATATTATAAGACGAGCAGGTATCCCGCTTCGCCGTGTCGAGGATGCCGGCCGGGGAGTTGCCGCAACGGCGATATATAGATAAATCGCTTCTGGAGATCCGATACCCGTATTATACCTTTAATCCCCGCCCGACGTACATATGTGCCTGCCTGCACGAAATAGGCGAGGATCGCTACCGCGCACCTACCGGAGGTGGTGGACGAGGACGAGGACGAGGGCGATGCGGTCGCAAACGTAGATTCTATTTAGATTATTTTTATTCCCTTCCGCGTAACACGTATCCCTCCTCATCCCCAGATTCAACGCAACACCGTAAAACCGTTATCTGTCTGTCCGCTGTCACGACGTAAAAAAAAGTTACCGCAAACGGTCCTCCTCTCCTCTCGTCTCCTCTCCTCGTTCGGATTATCGACGCCGTTGCTCCTCCGACGTGTGCCTTAGGGCCCTTTCGCTGCACGTCCTGCAGAGGCCAAAGGTCCGGGTCACGTACTCCTACTGGGGCACTAAGTCGGGCTAGGCAGTGAATCTGACAAAGTGTTGCACGCTGGAGGCTAGCAACTTCCGTCCTTACGCTCTCAATTTAATCGCTGCGTATAATTCGCTCTTTGCGTGTTTCCGAACGGTTGATAATATTGAAATATACGTGGAATATTGGTCACTTATCGCTCAAGTACCCGGCTATTAATGCAACGGAGTGAATTAACGATCTGCGATCCGATTGTCGTTTATGACGTACGGAATCAGATTTTTTATTATGCACACCGTGCGTCTGCTGGTTGAATTACGACCTTGCGTTACTTCGATTGTTTCGCCACTACGAGCTGCTGCACCGTTGTGTTTTATTAAAGCCATATCAATTCCTAACACCGATCGGTGGTAAAGATATCCCGAGGTGTGAGTTTCAGGCTTCTACTTCCAGCCCAACGCCGTTCGTAACGTGTATCAATGCCGTTGTCACGTATAAACTGCGTACGAGTTCGATATAATCTCGAAATGAATCACCGTACGGTTGGGGAAAAAATCCTTCTTCACCAGAACTTGGTGAATCGAATTGAAAAATCGACTTACGACTCCAAAGGCGCACGTACGTACAACGCTTCGCATGCCTTCGAGTACAGGAGAGCCCCTCGTTTCATTTCAACTCCTTGGACTGTGGAAGAGCATCGTTTTTCGATACTTGGCTGCTCAAATATGCACATACCTCCTCCACTCGGCACGACTTGGCACATTATCTGAATACCATCTTTGTTGTCACTGATATCCGTCTTGGTTGGCTGGCTCGGTAACTGAGCGGAATCCGCGTATAATGAACGACGTGGTGAATCGAACTTTTTAATCCTAGCCGCTGAAAATAATCAAAGTCCCTTGCGTGTTATACCTATATATGTGTATAAAGGGTGCGGGGCAAGAGAGCAAATAACTATGGATACGCCTAGAGAGGGAAAATCCCCCTCGATGAACGGAGAAGCACATACGCACCACGGACCGTGGCAACCACTGACGAGTAGAAAAGGTGCAGAGCGTGCGCAAAGGTGAACGATGTCAAGCTTAACCGTAACCGTTAGCGGTGCCATTATTTCAGGAGGAACTCGAGGGACTCTCTCATCCCGATGTCCGAGGTTCCGGGTATTCCGAATGCCTCGACGCGGTCCGTCTTAGGGTGATCCTGGACCTAGAAAGGAGCGAAGGATGCGAGTGTGGTTGGATCGAGCACACGCGGGGCATGTTCGAGGTCGTGCATTGCGTACTTTGAGAGATACTTGTATATAATACGGCGGGTATAGGAGTATGCGAGTGTACGTATGTACCGAAGGATGAAAACTGCAGCCGCGGAACCGAGTGAGATTTCAAAGTCGGAATCGGGGCGAGAGAGTGGATGCTGGCAGCGGTATAAGGTATGCGCTGGAAGTAGAATGGCAGGAAATAGCTGCGGGGAGAAAGGCGGTGGCTTCATTTGACTGCGTCTCACGATCTTCCGAAAAACATTCCTAGACCCGGGAATAACGCGCAGCGCGGCATTGCGCTGTATAACTTGACGCGGGCGGAAAAAGCCGGCGGTAAAAATAAACTCGCCGAGCGGAAGTATCTCGAAGATCCGATTTTCCTGAAACTGTATCGACGCTGCAGCCGCGATCGTTCTTAGCGGACCCTGTACTTGGAGACACGAACGTCCGCCCGACGTCCTCTCTTTTCGGCCCACCCGTTACCCTTCAATTAAGATCAACTAACGCTCTGGCAGCTCATTAACTCGAGTCCCTTAGGATAAGCAGATCTTAGGCACGAACACCCTTAGGCGCTTTAGCCGAACGCAACTTACCACCCTCCCTGATAATCTACATCTAGACGTATACCTATATTACCGTAGAACCGAATATTCCCAACGACGATTCATCCCGTCGTCCACGGTTCTACCGCATTCAAGTTTCCGCCCTGGTCTCGTCTTCAATTATACACTGCCTTACGATTACCCGAACCATGAAATCCTACGTCGATTATATATCAGGTTTCCATTGAGTCTGTACCGGATTAAATTACCTCGAAGATGTATGAAACCGATGAAATTACTCGTCTCGTGGATACGTGTTATTTTTTTTACTTCATCTACGTAAGAATGACGAAATCATCGGACTTGGAAACTGATCGCTCGATCCGCGCGTTATCTGACGTCGATCGGAGCACCGCATTTCGCTGCTTCAAAAAAAACGTCGCGCAAGAATAACTCGCCCGGTGTCCGTAGTACATAATTCAAAATAACGTCCCTAAGGTTACGAGGCTTCATACAGGGAGGCTACCTGCAGCTCTTGCAGGCAGTAAAATGTAATGACTGGCGTCAGCTGTAAGTTGCATTGCCGTTTCCGTTTCGAGTGGACGAAGAAGCTGAGCGGACGCGTGCATTACACCTATGCACGTATGCACGTATGCGCCTAGGTATCGCACACAGACGCATACGTCCCTCGGATATCGGTTTTCCGAGTACGTGCGGATATCCTACGGTGGTATGGTTCGGTTAGCCCGTTCGCCCCGTCGTCGCTCCTGCACCACCTTTTTCCAAAGCCAAGCGCATCTATTTCCGGTTGATGTAACTATCGCCGGGCTCTTCTTACTTGTACGTCCAACCCCTGCCGCCCGACTATAGGAATACAATGAGGCGAAAGAGATAGCGCGCGAGTGACGACGTTGGACAAATCGAGGATTCCCACCCTCCCCTCATCCCTCCTGGCCATAGCGGCGTGCACGCTCGCGATCAAGAGACCGAGTCGTTTTCTGCGGCTTATAAATCACAAGCCATTAATTTCCGAACATCTTGAAACTAGATTTTCCCGAACACGTGAATTAGTATGATAATGAACCGTTAACGAAGAGATCGAAGGAAATCATTGCACGTGCCTGTTCTGAGAAGTCCGTGTATTAAAATCCAACCTATGTTCATCTCGAGAAAATGCACTTTGCGATGGTGAAAGAACGATCCAAATCGTTTCAGCAGTTTCTTAGGTTACTTCAAACATATACACGAAATTTCTAGCCCCGTGATGCTGTTGTAGACAGTGTAGACACAATTATGCATAGTTGGATAAATCACCCTCATCGGGTAGATCACCCCTGGTTGTTGCACGATTTCCATTATACCTGTATTATTTACCGCATTAGCAGACAATTTCCTTGAACAAACAAATTGCCACGAGTACGCGAGATACAAAGTAAATTTGAAAATTGCAGCACTCGCGGATGTGCATTCTACGTCTGCGAAGGAAAACGGAGATAGCCGATGCACGAAGCTCCGGTTGGTTTATCCAAAACGTTTATACATATAACTACGCGCTTGGCTTAGGCGAAATCCGTAATAACAATATTATTCCGAGAAATAACTAAAAGTAGGTACGGAAACGCGAGCGTCGCTGATTCGCCGGGAGCGGTTAGCCTCTCTATATATTATCACAGAGTGCATTATCCATACATCGAGCAGCGTACGAGGTACGTACCCGTACAACGTGTATCCGCATGCTGGAGAAGAGCAACTCCAACGGAATATATATCTAAACATTAAGATTTCACGCCCAGCGTATCGGCGCGCGGCTTTCTCGCTGCCGCTGTTCTCTGCCCTCTACGTTCGTACCTTTCGTACGTATTCGTCGCACCAGTTTCCCGACTGGCAAGGAGACAAAGACCCCGGGTATACGAGACAGTTTTCTCCCTTGTCTTGGACATACGCCAGTGATACACCGCACGGCGTTACGAGCGTAGACAAACCTCGAGTTTCCGCACCACCATGGAATGTCGAGTACGTGCCAGACTCCGTAACGTAGCATAAAGGGCTGGCTCTACTCCACCGCTGCCTGCATGGAAGATTTCCTTTTACTTCGAAACCGCACGCGGGTTCATATTCAGCTTTTAAACAAAATACCTAGGCTGATTTCAGAGCCCCTCGAATTGCCCCGAGAGAAATACCAACACTTTTCAACCCACCCGGGAAACTGCGTACGGCGTCACGAGGGTGGGTGTTTAGGGTAGAATTCCTTGAACGATGACGTTCGACGTCGTCTCTGAGCTACCGGTACAATATGTTCGTTCGCGCGGAGGTAAGACTTGGAAACGTGAAGAAAAAAAAAATCGCCCTCGCATTTGCTTCTTAATACCAGGTATACGTAACGTAGCGAGGCGGCGTAATATACAGGGTAAGAAAAGACGGTGCGCAAAATTAACAGGGAGCCCCGTTGTTCTCCGTCAGATACTATCCCGCACCATTCCTACTATAGGTATTAGGTACGTATATAGGTATAGTGTATCCGGTCTCGTCGACGAAATGCTTCCCGATTATAAATGAACGACCGGAACCGCCCCAGTGAATAAGACAAGTTAATTCAACGCGGGAAACTCCGGGATCCTCCTACCGGATTTTCACCTTTTGCCAGTCCGCGAACCGCGCCTCCCTACCCGTGAAAGCTCGACTAGAAAACACTGTTCCAATCGACTTTTTACGTTATAGGAAAACATCGTGTCGTCAATTGAGGGTCGTAAAATAAATCGAACGAAAATAGTAGATCAAAGTAAAGATAATTCAGCGAGACTTGAGGCTCGTTTTCTCCGACACGATTTAAACGGCGTTCCATTTTTTCTGTATAGTTTGAAGGTAGCCTGAACTTTGTTCGAACTTCGATTAACGTCCGGCGAAATCGTGCCTGAAACATCGTCGCGGATTTCGTTCCGCCTGCAGGCTGATTGGCCGTCGAATCTGCACCGTGTACGGAGCGGTGCATCAAATTTGCCATTTGCGGTTTATCTCGCCGCAATCGCACTTGATCCCCGCGTGGGAGTCAACTTCCAAGTCACTTCGCTAAACACCGACCGTCGCCATCGTCGTCGGGAACCAGTACGACAATAATAGTTAATTAAGCATTGAGCATCGCCGCCGCCGCCGCCGTCACCGAGTCTCACCACTTCTTGGGACACAAGCGACCCAACCTACCGTAAAGTATGCCTCTACAGACTGCCGAATTTACCGTGAAACTGACTTAATCCCGTTCCTCTATGAAGCCGCACTCTGCTGCACTCGCCATCCACACCATCAGCCGTGCACTCGAGTTAGCAGCTAGCTCGATAATTGACGGCTTGCGCTTAAGCATCTCGGAGCTGCTTCTGCCCGTTGCGAGTCGCGATTATCTCCTGCAAGTTTGAACACCGAGGAAATCACGGCAGAAACCTGAATTCTAGGGGTGAATCACTGTTCTAGTCCGATGTTCTAGTCCACAGGTACGTACGTAAACAATGTTTGTATATGATCTCGTACAACCCTTGTATCATCTTTTCTAATCGCTTTGTATTCGCTCGTCACGTTATCTTTGTAATCATTGGTGATCTTGATAGTCACTTGTAACAAAAACCAGTTACACTAGGCATCCGACCCCGAGCGAGCTTTAGCGAGCGAGTGTTTTAAAACTAGTTTTTATTAATATCGCTGCGTTTCATAATTTCGTGTCATTTCTTTGTAATCAATATAATCGACTTGCAATTTTGTAGGAGTGCATCATTTTTGCATGAAATGAGATGAAATTTCAAAATTTCAACATCGCAGAGATCCTGAAGATTTGACAAGTTTTAAAGTATCTCTAAAGATGTCGCGGGTGCGATGGTTAAGCGCTCGATTCAGTCTTTCCGAAACTTATTTTCGATTACTATAATCACGACAGACAATGCAGGATATGATATTTTCATATCAGTTATATCAGTTACACGTGAAGAAAGTTACAATTTTTCATGATGTAAAAAAAGATTGCAGCTCAATTTCTGCAAGGATAAATACGAGTCTCGCCGCGTTTAGAGAAGCCTGAGACGTTTTTTTTTTTTTGCATCACCGATTCGAAATAACGCGAAAGATAGGCAGATTATGCCTGATACCGAACAGGGACGGGGGTTGTTCAAGGTGGCGAGTGCAAGAGAACCGGCGGCTGTTGGACGCGTGGGCGTGTCAGGCACAGATTCGCGATCGTAGATCTTCTGGGACTAACAGATCCGCATAACACCTCCCTTCCGCCCTTCCGCCCTTTCGCCCTTTTGCCCTCTGTCGACGACCGAGACTCGTTGCGAGACCGGAAGTGGATCCCAGCCGTTTGAAAAACGCTGCGCAGCCTTCCCCTCGGATGAAATACGACCACCATCTGAGTTATGACTACTTCGCTTTTTATACTGCCACCTTATTCAGGTATTTAGACCTTCTTAATTGCGGCTCTGCAGCGACTCGCCCACAGAAATATCACGGCGAAAGCTCTCTTATTTCTTTCACTCTTTCTCTTTCTCTCTGGATATAACTCTTCGCTGCAAAGAATCTTCAACGCAGCAGCCAGCCCGAGTGTATATAAAAATTAATCAGACTCGGGGAAAAACTATCCCTACCGTGATGGTAATAATAAAATATAAAGAAAGAATGATGCCGTTTGACTCGGGGAGAAGAATTTTCGCCGACGTTCGACAATTTTACGACTTTCACGATATATTTACTTTTTACCATACGTGCAGAAGCTTGTTTCAAAGGAATTATAAATTCCTACGAGTTCGTTTACAGAGTGAGAAATATAATTACGTTCGAGATGTGAACCGGCACAACATTGGCATCTTTTGTCCGTCCGGTTGACCACCTTTCGTAAGATTTAAATATCTCCACCGTAACGTAGAGGTGCGGTATCGGTCTGCCTACACGTACAGAGAGGATGAGCCCCGCAAGAGCTTTGCAGAATGCAGATCGAATAACCGCGTGGGCGAAAAGCTCGAGATTTCCACGGTCGTCTACTATACGTTCCGTAAGGGAACGCCGAGGGTATAAGAGACCCGCGGCAAACTCTATACGTTTGCGAAAATTTATAGATTTGTTTTCGAAAGGTGGCAACAGATAACAATAGGGTCTCTCAAGAAATAGTAAATAAACGAATAAACGACTCTAAGATATTGGCTCGTGGCGCGCGGCAATAAATAACCGCCGGAAAAATCGCGGGTAAGTTGCTCTTCCGGTTTCGAAGAATCGAGAGAACTACGACTAGGACGACGACGATCATGACAATATTGATATAATAACCTATCTCTCGCTGTTTACTCGGGCGCAACGCGATCCTTCAACATCCGCCACGTGTTCCTCGTCCTGATTGGTCGGCCCATCGTCTAGAGCTGCCCCCGTCCTAGGTACACAGGCTATAGGCATTTACAGAGGAGAGATGCGTTTAAGCGGTTAAGCATGGGTACATATACAATCCCTGCGAAAGCTCCACGCGCCTCGGTAGGTGGCTAGAGAAGTGCAGAATATTCCTAAACTCTCTCCCTCTCTTGAAGTCTGCGCGTTGAAGGAGGCGGTGGTAAGTATTCCCCTGCACTGTTTCCTGTTTCACATCCCTCCGTTATTCTCCTTCTTCTTCTTCTTCCTCTTGCTTCCGTAGCGCGTGATACGAAAAGAATCTGCAGCAGCAGCAGCAGCAGCAGCATGCAAGCTATACAGACGTCCTTCATGAATCTGAATATAAATGGTGCACTTTTCACTTGTTCTTCGTCCCGCTTCAATTTCCCGGATGAAACCCCGGCCCTCGGCAGTTCATTTGAAATGAATCATTTTGCACGTATATGGTATAGACATATGTGTATGTGTATATGTAGGGTATAATAATGCATCGGATTGTATGGGTATCTGTATACGTGCATAAGTATAACAACGCGTATACGCTACGGGCGGATTTAAACCCGTATAACTTTGTTCACATTCATCGTCGCTTATACAGCTATGGCAGGGATCTCTTTCCACTCCGACATGTCAAATTAGCGAGGATGCGGTTACCGTAAAAACAACAATATTATAACTAGAATTGGTAAAGTGTTTTCGACAATGATCTAATTCACGTTAAATATAATACATTTTTATTGCACGTGTGCAAAACCATTTACATACGCGAGAAAAAAAGATATGAGCAAATGATTGAAGCCAAAAAATTGTATAACCTTACGTATACCTGTAAACGAATCGTGACAAAAAAAACGTTTGCGGAATATGTATACCGGAAAAAAGGTGCTTTTAATTGTTATGGGTATCTAATTTTCGTCAAGAGGCTTGGCTTAATAATGCAAGTTTCGATAAGTCCTGCCTACATAGCTGTACACAATACATGTATGATAATACAGATATGTGTGCGCGTGTCTGTGTGTGTACGAGTATTTCGAACTTATTGCTTGCTAGGGAGCTTAGTAAGCGCCAATTTCATTTTCATCGTAGTTTCCGCGCAAACGTTAACAGAAGCAATTTCATCTTCCTACTTCGCAAATGTACCTTCCACGAGCTGCTCTAACTATCGAGGTAACGATAAACGCGACAAATTAAAACCCACACAGATGATATCTTCGTGTTCCAATCCTACCTATGCCGATACGAGTATATACATATATATATATAATAATACGGTTAAATTTGGGTACGTAGTTCACGAGGCGCAGGCATCCTGAACACGAGTTGAAAAAAAAACAAAGAGAAAGAGAGAGGAAAAATTACTGAAACATCCATATTGGGTAAAAAAATATAAATTGAATTTAGAAATCGGCATCCTATAAATGATAACATACCTGTAATCGTACTATCTTGCAAACGAACCTGAACTCTGCTGGTGTAATCACGGCGATTTCAATACTTGAAATGTAACGCGTATGTGTACATATGTATGTAATTTCGGATTGCAGACGCACTCGTCGATGCGATGTAACCTGCAGGGGGAAAGAGTCATAAATTATATACATTGATACGTTAGGGTGGTTGAATAAAAGTTTCTTTTTCGCTTTTACCCTCTGAAATGTTGGTGCTTGACAGAAAAAAGTCCGCTCGAAAGATGAGCTCACTAAGCTCAAGTCTAACAGCCCGATATTCTTATTTTTATTTCCCATTGATTTAACATCGGAAATTTCACTTATCGTTACAAAAGTTAAAATACTCGTAAATTATTTAATATTTTTCAAATTCGTGCATAGATCCTTGAAGCTGATTCTTCAGGCTTTGCAAACATTTGCGACAAAGTATACTTATATTCATTAGACCACACACGACTGTCATCAACTTTTAGGATCTATACATGAATTTTAAAAAACACTGAATAATTTACGAGCATTTTAACTTTTAGTACATATGTATAACACATGTATACCATATACAACGTATCATTATATATTGGCGTATATTGTATATTTCCACTTTTCTTCGACTTTCACGGCCGGTAAGTATGCGAATTTTTGAGTCTACATCATCAACCTACTGAGTTTTTTTCTTTAGAGAATATAATGCCCTATAAGAATATGCCTTGAAAATTTCTTTATCTCAAACGGTTTTCTTCTCAAAAGCTAAAAATCTTTCCAAACGTGAGAATTTTTTTCTCACTGAATAGGTTCTTTTAAGACCATAGATTCGATAGGTTAGTTTTTTGGCTCACCCTAATATGCATGTAAATACACAACACACCGTGTATATCGGAACGAAGCGATAACATAGATGGGTGATTTCTAAGACAAAGAGTATACGGTCTATTCCGTTAGTTTCCTGATTTCCGTCCGATCGATGTAGGGCCGCGTCCAACGTCGTCGTAAACGCCTGCACATGCATACATCCGGATGTTCCGGTTCTCTCGGATACCGGGAACCGTATCATGCTGCATTATTAGGTGCCTGCACCGTGGCCAGCTAACCAGCTGCAAGTGCGGTGGGCGCAGGAATACGTTGCTTGAAATTCCCTAAAGGAATAAAAGGGCTTTGGTTACACCGGCGCCGCTACCGCGGCGGCGTAAAGACCTCCTCGACCATTCCCTTTACTTACTTATGGGAAAGGAGGGCAAGACGGAAACTACCTGTAAAACGGAACCACGTGACATGAGGCTCGAGTCGCTACGCACACAGATGCACGCCAACGTATTTTGTTTAGGTACGAACGGAGTTCAATCCGACTGACATCAACCGGCGAAGTTTGGATGTGTTTTGTCTTTTTGCGCCGAATTTTTGCAGCGTTATTATTTGTGCGAGGTAAGTAACGTTACTGTTTCCAATTTTTTTTTTTTTCTTATTTTATCCCAAACTTGGACCTTCCACCTTGTCCTCCCTTCCCCTGAGCCTTGAATACTCCGATACGGATCGCGGCGACGGTAACGTTACAGGGTTGGAGGGGAATACGACGGTAATACACCCACTCCGTCGGCATTGATGTACGTCTGCAGTACCGGGATCGACGATCCCGCATTATTCGTGTCGACTGATCCTGGACAACCAACTCCCGTACCAGATAACAATACCCTTCCAGACATCAACGGACACTGGTCTAGGAAGCCGAAGGACCGCTTGGGGGTGTTTGATCCTTCGTCCTTGTTTCCCGGAAGATCGGATCTTCTTTTTCGTGCACGCGGTGGTTGCACATTGGGTGATCATTTGATCAAACCCCATTCTCCGATGGTCAATTGCACATTTGTTGAAAACCGATTGTTTCATTTCGACTCCAAATGAATTGATCATGCTCGTCTTTCTTGTATAGAATCGCGGAGGAACTTGACAAAAAAGGACATTGATGTTGATGCAATAATTTTGCGTTTATTCGATTATGCAAGATAGTCTAACAATGCAGACAGTTTAAGAAATTTATACATCAGCAAGTTGCAACGATTTTCCTGAAAAATCAAGAAAAAACAAGAGCCAATATATCGACTTTTTATTTCAAACCGCATTAAATTTGATTAAAATTTAATATAAATTCCTTATTTTCGAGATCTCTTTATAAAATGTACGTAAAAGTGCGAAAGTATCGATTCTTGGCTGACCAATCTTCCGAGAAAAGTCAATGATACACTCGAGACGAACACCTTGTAGATTTAGGTACGTATTACATAGAAACGCGGAGAGGGATTTTCTCCTAAAGTTCGAACCATTCGGATTACGGTCGAGACATTGAGGACCGTCTAGCCGTTAACTTCGGACACGTATACCCTGGTATAGGTATACACCGGCACGTGAATATCTGATTGAAAAGTTTGATGTGGGAAATGAAACGCGACCGACCGTGGACCACGAGAGATGGCGAGTTGAAGTGGTTGGTTTATTAGAGAAACGAGGAATGCGGGATGGGATAGTTGTACACACACACCTCGGACAATGTGCGTGCCGTACACCTATACATCGAGTCTTATCTTTGTTGGAGCGAAAAATAAGACACGAGAATGAATAAGATAGGAGAAAGCTGAACTTGCGCCGGCGAGCTTCTAATGTCTATACCTACCAGAGAGCGGAGAACATAGCGAATGTTTATAGATATATGTATAGTATACGTGTTTCATAGGTAGCCCGTTATCAAGTAATAACTCTACCGAGGAACCAACCGCGGGTGGCAATATCGCATGTATCATTGGTTATACCAAGATAACTGGAGCACGCGATTCTGTGTAATGTATAAACGCGATATTTCTCGACCTTTGCTTCTAGCTGGAGAGAACCGGCAGGACCTTGGCTATTTCTCTCATCCTGCAGACAAACGTTTCACAATTCTCAAGAGTTTTTCCACGCACAACGGAACAAGGTGATGGTTTCCCTTTCGTCCGTTATCTTTGAAAAATTTTCAATCACTTTCATCGACGGACATTTATTCGATGCAACGTTTGTGTAACTTCAGATGGTTGACCACTATTTTCACATGTATGATAACGTGACGTACTTTATAGGTTTGATATATAAGCCAATGCATCTCACCACTTGTACTTGCGTTTTCTAATCGTTGAAGAAAAAAGGCGATAAATCTATCCCCGCGGAATAAATTCAAATTCTGCTTGGCCCCGTCCGATTCATGAGGCGATCTCGGCAATGCATATAATCGAATTTCGCTCCTGCTTTCTGGAGCCCGCTTGTACGATTTTTCATCTAAAAAAGCTTCCGCGTTGGGAGAAGAAAAAAAAATTGCTGTCGCAATCGTATGCAAATTTCAATGATCGTTTGTATGAAGTTTAGAAGGCATGAGACATTAAGCTGCCAGAGGACGTCCGAGAATATATATTTCGATTAAATGAGGAGACATTTATGCGTAGTTTTATCCATACTTTTATGCGTCGCGTACATAATATCACAATATTACCTTCGGAACAATTTGTCTAATAATGTCCCGATTAATATTGGCTCTGCTTCGGTGATTGCCAATATCATAAATTAATATAAAACATTTCTTGTCGGGAAGAAACCCATTACGCCGAGGATTCAGACCGTTTCTCCTTCCGCAATAAAGGACTTTCTTTATATTTCCCTGCGACAAACATAATTATTTTTATTGCCACGTTACACTCCGATACAATATTTAGCTCAGTTTCAGGGAGAATTCTTCCATTATCTACAATCTTTCGAAAGCAGTGATTTCCATGCGTATACCGTATAATGTATTTTTCAGCCAACTTATTGACGCTTCGTTGAATTCCTCTTCTCCTAACAATAACAAAAAGTTCAAAGTATAAGCATGCAACAGACAACTCCAGCAAGAGTTGCAAATGGCCGGTCTCTGGTCTTGATACTCTTTTAATTTTACGAAATGTTTCTCCATGTTTCACAGTGCAATTTGCATACTTGATGCATTTGCATTCACATCTTCACAATACTGCGAAATGATACAAACTTTTCTCCCCAGCTATCATACAAATAGCCGGGTATTATTTAGTTACCTACTTTCGAAGTCTTCTTGAGATAGAATGTAAATATACCTATATACCTGTATACATATGTGTGCGGATCTATATTCTATGCGCATAAATAGACTACGACGAACCTGCAGAGTTGGCCACCTGAATGTATTGGGCGTTCCGCCTCTTTCTGTCTATCCTTTATTTTATTTCTCCAAAATATACAACTTCACATCCTATAAATTTATGCTCCCTTCAGGCTTACCTTCATCTCAACAAATTCTTGCCAGTACCTTGAAAATAATTTCTACGTCAATTTTCTTATTATCTTGGAGCGTCTATAAATAAATCTGTTTCGCCATTACTTCAGGGATAGAACGATATCTGAATTTAAACAAAGCTCGCGCTAAATATTTGATTTTATGTCGTGTATGATTATTATACTTCGCACCTCCTCGCCGATCCAACATCCTTGCATTTTCTTAAAAATTACCATCTTTTATTGTCAGTTGTCGAGTCGAGCTTAGTGTTTTGTAATAAAGTGAGGCTTGCAGTTTATTTTCGAAGCATGTTCGCAATGTAATGCAGGCGTTTCGAGTTTTGGCTAATATATCTTGTAGCGTGCGATACGCGTACGCGCATGTAAGTACCTATCATATTTAAATGACTAGAGGCGTTGATATCTGCCCTACATATACAAAGATATAATTCCTGCGGTACACAGAAATGTAGGCGAATGTGCATATGTAATTCTTCTGCAGACGCGGGAGAAAGAAACGAAGCACGAGATGCATTTTCCCCGAGTTTATCTGCGACTGACGGGAAAAGACGTAATTATAATGCAGAAAAGTTTTAATTTTATGACATGGAGTTAAACTTGAATTAAACGGGGGTTCTCAATATGAGTTTTTTGAATCAAGCGATGCTTTTGAAACTTCTACTCGAGGGGAGGAGTCGAACTGACGAACGAAGCTCTTTCACTCGTAAAACAAAACCATGAACCCCGAAAAGAAGATCCTCTAGCTTAAATCTAAAGGATAACTTTTACAAGTTACGTTCTGGTCGACTATCATCTCAACTTATGTTAATTTTATGTAGGCAGGACCGAATTACCGCGCCGGGCTCATTTCATTTTAGTTTTATATACGCGAACTAGGGTAACACGAGATTTAGTAGTGCACTCGGATACCGTAACGTGCTTGCAAAGTAGCCCTTAGTGCAATTGCCGCAAAGTTGCAAATTCTCCACGAGTCTTATAATCGTCAACTATACCATTTAGGCTGTAGTCAATTCCTTCCGACTGCGTTAAATGTCCTCTATTTTGACTAACATCAGACGCTATGCATCGCGACGTAAAATAGGACATGACGGTCGGATTCTACATGCAATTACGAACAGAAACATATAAATACAGTTTAGTTTTATGCAATATTGAAGAAATGGAATGAAACAAATGAGAAATCGTTATCATGGTATCGTATTTTTTGCCGTATCTTTATTTCTGCGTAAAACCAAAATGCATTGGTGTGTTTTTGTTCATAATTGGACGTAGAATCCTACCGCCCTGTTCTGTTTTGCACTGCAAAACGTATAGCCTTTGATAATTTCAGAATAGGAGACATTTATCGCAGTCGACAAGGACGGACGATAGCTTCCCCTGTGCTCGCATTTACATCGATACATTTCCATTGGAAAAATGCAGATTGAATTAAAATAGAAAATAACTCTGTAGAAATAATCTCTATAGTTTTTTACTTTATGCAGTAACTAAAACAGCGGATCAAGCGTTGGCTGAAATATTCGTTATACTCTTTCACGTGTAACTTTGATAATAAGAGGTTATTCGTGTGAACTCTTTGATGTATACGATAATAAACACCTTTTATCAGATAGAGAAATCGTGATTATTATAGAACGTTCGATTATAAGAACTCCTACGAGATCGCAAAGTTATTGTATCATCAGACAGCTACATCTCAACTGATTGTAAGATTCTCACTTATTTGTACAAACAATATTCATTGGCAGTAAATAGATATTTTTTTCGGTCAGGAGAAAATTGATTGTTTGATCCGAACGTTGAATTCTTTGTCAGACTTAGACGTGAAACGTGTAAAATACCTACATTAATGAAAAAAAACATCTAATCGTAACAGTTAGTGGAAATTTTTAATCTTACGATTTAGTCGTTCACCGAAGAATATAAAGATAGTTGGGCTTTGGTGTGACAACCGAAAATCGTCGTTAGTATACATGTATGTGCGGTCCATGTACGATATTAATATACATAATCCATTTACGATTAATACGTGATGCATACTATAAATTTTACAATTTTCCTGGAGACAAACTAGATTATCTACAATAATACGAATATAATATGACAATGGAAGAATTATTCATTTCGAAATGGGATTCTATTCGACACGCGCTCGATGTATTCCATAACATTAATATTCATAATTATTCCAACAACTTTTCATTTGCTCTCTCGATCTTGAATTTTCGTAGGCATGGAATCGAAACGCTGTTTTAGCTAGTCGCAAGTGAAGTATCTACGTTGGGTAAAAAAGCAGAATTGATTTTCAAAAAGTGTTCGTATGAAAAAAAATTCAGAGTCACTGTAATACATCACGGATGCGCTAATTTCGATCCAGATGAAATGGATGCTCCGTATATGAGACAGTGTTTGACGCAGTGTTCTGATTTGAAGACCTAAAAAGGTGATTGTTGGAGATTTTTTTTTTTTGTTGATAGGGAGAGATAGAGCGAAGCTTCTTAGAACTTCGAGTGTATTGTAACACACATTTGAGAGGTATAAGCAAAAATTTTTATCATCCAACCGTCGCAGAACGGCAGCGTTATTAGCTGACCCGTTAACTGAAGAATATATCTTTAGTCACCGGCTGACCGTCGAAAGGCCTAGCCGCTCGAGTCTGGAATCGGCAGAAAAGATAAAGTGCGTATTTCTTGTCTGAAATGGGAAAAGTAATATCATTATACATCATATCATACATTATACATCATACATTATACATCATACATCATACATAGTATTAAAGTTCGAAACCAAAGTTTGGGTGTTCGGATGTTCAGAAAGTGACGTCGCCCAAATTTTTTTTCTCTTGACGTCAACGATCTCCAGCCGAATTCCTCAGTCTAGAAACAACCGCGCAGTAGAGCGGACGTATGAGAATCGCGTTCCGCAGATTTCGAGTACCGGGTACTCTACCTCCTGGATCCTGCGCTCCGGGTCCGCTTCCTCGTGCATGTCGACTTTCTGAACAAGCGCTCCGTAGTTTCTGCGCTCAAGGTCAGCTACGTTGTCAAACTCTACTTCCAGGACAAGCGCTACCTGGTGGAACTCTACTTCCAGGACAAGCGCTCCGCAGTTTCTACGCTCCAGGTCCGCTACCTAGTAAAACTCGACTTTCGAGATAAGCGCTCCGTGGTTTCTGCGCTCTAGGTCGGCTACCTGGTGAAACTCGACTTCCAGGTAAAGCGCTCCGCAGTTTCTATGCTCTAGGTCCGCTACCTGGTGAAACTCGACTTTCGGGATAAGCGCTCCGTGGCTTCTGCGCTCCAGGTCCGCTACCTGGTGAAACTCGACTTTCGGGATAAGCGCTCCGTGGTTTCTATGCTCCAGGTCCGCTACCTGGTGAAACTCGACTTTCGGGATAAGCGCTCCGTGGTTTCTGCACTCTAGGTCGGCTACCTGGTGAAACTCGACTTCCAGGTAAAGCGCTCCGCAGTTTCTATGCTCCAGGTCCGCTACCTGGTGAAACTCGACTTTCGGGATAAGCGCTCCGTGGCTTCTGCGCTCCAGGTCCGCTACCTGGTGAAACTCGACTTTCGGGATAAGCGCTCCGTGGCTTCTGCGCTCCAGGTCCGCTACCTGGTGAAACTCGACTTCCAGGTAAAGCGCTCCGCAGTTTCTATGCTCCAGGTCCGCTACCTGGTGAAACTCGACTTTCGGGATAAGCGCTCCGTGGCTTCTGCACTCCAGGTCCGCTACCTGGTGAAACTCGACTTTCGGGATAAGCGCTCCGTGGCTTCTGCGCTCCAGGTCCGCTACCTGGTGAAACTCGACTTTCGGGATAAGCACTCCGTGGTTTCTGCGCTCTAGCTCGGCTACCTGGTGAAACTCGACTTCCAGGTAAAGCGCTCCGCAGTTTCTATGCTCCAGGTCCGCTACCTGGTGAAACTCGACTTTCGGGATAAGCGCTCCGTGGCTTCTGCGCTCCAGGTCCGCTACCTGGTGAAACTCGACTTTCGGGATAAGCGCTCCGTGGCTTCTGCGCTCCAGGTCCGCTACTTGGTGAATCTCGACTTCCAGGACAAGTGCTCCGTAGCTCATTTTATAGTATTTCTGATTATCTTCTTGGTACAATGTGTCAATATAAAAATTATATTAATCCTTACACAATATTTTTGATTTCTTCTGATACTGAGAATATTTATTAGTATTCAACGTATAACCCGAGGTGGTTAGCGGTGGTCGTTGGTAGTGGTCGGAGGTGGTCGGAGGGGGTGAGGGGTGGTTGTGGGTCATCGAGATGGACGAGGAGGAGGACGAGGTGAGGGAGGATAAGGAAGACGAGGAGAACAAGACGAGGATTTGTGCACAGTGAGTATAACATTTTTATAATATTTAATGGCAATTGTAATTATATTTTATCTAAAATTTTTCACACTTGTCATGTTTACAATAAATTATTTCGATTCAATTTTCGCGCAAGCCCAAATGCAGTAGCTATCAATGCGCTACTAAAATATCTACAATTTTTTATCATTTTCTTATAATCTTCTTGGTGGAATGCATCATTGAAAAAAATCATATTAATCCTTACACAATATTTTTATGTGTTCTAATGCTAAAAATATTTCATAGTATTCGACGTACAAACCGAGGTGGTTAGCGGTGGTCGTTGGAAGTGGTCGGAGGTGGTCGGAGGCGGTTGGGGGTGGTTGCGGGTCATCGAAGTGGATGAGGAGGAGGCCGAGGTGGAGGGGGATGAGAAAGACGAGGAGAACAAGGTGGACGAGATGGACGAGGATTTTTGCACAGTGAGTATAACATTTTTATAATATTTAATAGCAATTGTAATTATATTTTACTTCCCATTTTTTACACTTGTCATATTTACAATAAATTATTTCAATTCATTTGTCGCGCAAGCCCAAATTCAGTAGCTATCGATGCGCTAATAAAATTTCTATGATATGTAATAATTTTCTTGTAATCTTCTTGGTAAAAAGTATCGTAAAAAAAAATTATATTAATCCTTACACAATATTTTTGATCTGTCCTGATAATAAAAATATTTATTACTATTCAAGGTATAACCCGGGATGGTTCGCGGTGGTCGTTGGAGGTGGTTGGCGGTGGTTCAAGGTGGTCGGAGGTGGTCAGACGTGGTTGGCGGTCATAGTGGGTGGCTGGAGAAGGAGGAGAAGGCGCAGGAGGAGGACCAAGAGGACTAGGACAAAGACGAGAAGGACAGAGTTGGTAGGAGGTAGTAAGAGATGGCAGGCAAGCGTAGAAGTAAGAGTAGTAGGAGTAGGAGTAGGTTAGCAGTTGATTGATTGATTGATTGATTGTTCAGTTTATTATGCCTTGATAGCACCCTGAGGCAAATTACAAAGCTATGGAATAACTAAAAATAAGTCGGTAATTAGGTTTAGAATAATAAGTAGAAAAGAAATATAACGGAATAAGAAAAAATAATATAAAATAAGTAACATAATAATAAAAATAAAAATGTATCAGAAATAAAGATCTGAAGATATAATTGAGAAATAGTGAGTAACTAGTACTAATAATACAAAATAATTAAATGATGCCAATATTATGAGAAAAACAGAATAATGATTGATCCAACATATCTAAGTCGACATGTCAAAAATGTCTAAGCCATGATTCTGTCTAAGGAAAAGAGGTAGTTTCGTAGCCGGACTTTTAGGATCGGAAGTGAAGATGACGTTACTACTTCCTCAGGGAGGGAGTGCCAGAAATAAATAGCTGACAGGAAAAAGGAGTCCCTGTAGGTAGTTGTACGGTGTTGGGGTATGAAAAAATAGTCCGTTAATCGTTGTCGTGATGAATGATTTGGCTAATTTCGTCTGGTGAAAAGCTCTGTGAGATATAAAGGAGAGTTTCCGTGCAATACATTGTATACTAATATGCAGTTGAAGTGGAAGTAGGAGTAGGAGTAGGAGTAGAAGTGGCGAAGTGGTAGGGGTTAGGAGGGACAAGGAGGGACGGTTCGGGGAGGGGGGGGGGAAGAGTAGGGTGGGGTGGGGTGGGGTAGGGTACGGTAGGGGAGGGTAGGGTAGGGCCCTGGCCCAATCGACTTTCGTCGCAAAATTACGTCGGAATAGTGCGTGAACGAATTTATTCCAGCACTTTTCAAAATGGCGAAAATTTTCGCCAAAAATGCAAAGGGGTTAGCCTTACTTTTCTTTTGGGCAAAAAACTTTTGGTCTCAGATTCGATTTAAATGACCCTGATCTGACCAATTGGACCCTCAGAAACTCAGAAATCGCAGCGGAAGGAGCGAAGGACCAACAGGAGAGAAACGGCGAGCAAAAAAGCACCTGCTGAAAAATGTCGAAAACACAGGATCTCGTTTATTGGCTGTAACTTTTGATGCGTTGATCGCAGCGTATTGGAATTGCGCCCAATCCATTTCTCTCGCAAAATTACGTCGATATAGTGCGCCAAAGAATTGATTCCAGCACTTTTCAGAATCGAGAAAATTTTTGCCCAAAACACAAAGGGGTTAGCCTTACTTTTTTTTCGGGCAAAAAACTTTTGGTCTTAGATTCAATTTAAATGACCTTTTCTTGACTGATTGGACCCTCAGGAACTCAGAAAACGCAGCGAAAAGAGCGCATGACCAACAGGAGAGAAATGTCGAGCGAAAAAGCACCTGCTGAAAAACGTCGAAAATTCAGGTTCTGGTTTTTTGGCTGTAACTTTTGACCCACCGCTCGCAGCGTATTCCGACTGCGCCCAATCGATTTTTCTCGCAAAATTACGTCGATATAGTGCGCCAAAGAATGGTTTCCAGCACTTTTCAAAATCGCGAAAATTTTCGACAAAAATACAAAGGGGTTAGCCTTACTTTGTTTCTGGGCAAAAAACTTTTGGTCTCAGATTCGATTTAGATGACCCTTTTTTGACCAATTGGACCCTCAGGAACTCAGAAAACGCAGCGAAAAGAGCGCAGGACCAACAGGAGAGAAATGTCGAGCGAAAAAGCACCTGCTGAAAAATGTCGAAAATTCAGGTTGTGGTTTTTTGGCTGTAACTTTTGATGCGTTGATCGCAGCGTATTGGAATTGTGCCCAATCCATTTCTCTCGCAAAATCACGTCGATATAGTGCGCCAAAGAATTGATTCCAGCACTTTTCAAAATCGAGAAAATTTTCGCCAAAAACACAAAGGGGTTAGCCTTACTTTTTTTTTTGGGCAAAAAACTTTTGGTCTCAGATTCGATTTAAATGACCCTTTTTTGACCAATTGGACCCTCAGGAACTCAGAAAACGCAGCGAAAAGAGCGCAGGACCAACAGGAGAGAAATGTCGAGCGAAAAAGCACCTGCTGAAAAATGTCGAAAATTCAGGTTGTGGTTTTTTGGCTGTAACTTTTGATGCGTTGATCGCAGCGTATTGGAATTGTGCCCAATCCATTTCTCTCGCAAAATCACGTCGATATAGTGCGCCAAAGAATTGATTCCAGCACTTTTCAAAATCGAGAAAATTTTCGCCAAAAACACAAAGGGGTTAGCCTTACTTTTTTTCTGGGCAAAAAACTTTTGGTCTCAGATTCGATTTAAATGACCCTTTTCTGACCAATTGGACCCTCAGGAACTCAGAAAACGCAGCGAAAAGAGCGCAGGACCAACAGGAGAGAAATGTCGAGCGAAAAAGCACCTGCTGAAAAATGTCGAAAATTCAGGTTGTGGTTTTTTGGCTGTAACTTTTGATGCGTTGATCGCAGCGTATTGGAATTGTGCCCAATCCATTTCTCTCGCAAAATCACGTCGATATAGTGCGCCAAAGAATTGATTCCAGCACTTTTCAAAATCGAGAAAATTTTCGCCAAAAACACAAAGGGGTTAGCCTTACTTTTTTTTTGGGCAAAAAACTTTTGGTCTCAGATTCGATTTAAATGACCCTTTTTTGACCAATTGGACCCTCAGGAACTCAGAAAACGCAGCGAAAAGAGCGCAGGACCAACAGGAGAGAAATGTCGAGCGAAAAAGCACCTGCTGAAAAATGTCGAAAATTCAGGTTGTGGTTTTTTGGCTGTAACTTTTGATGCGTTGATCGCAGCGTATTGGAATTGTGCCCAATCCATTTCTCTCGCAAAATCAGGTCGATATAGTGCGCCAAAGAATTGATTCCAGCACTTTTCAAAATCGAGAAAATTTTCGCCAAAAACACAAAGGGGTTAGCCTTACTTTTTTTCTGGGCAAAAAACTTTTGGTCTCAGATTCGATTTAAATGACCCTTTTCTGACCAATTGGACCCTCAGGAACTCAGAAAACGCAGCGAAAAGAGCGCAGGACCAACAGGAGAGAAATGTCGAGCGAAAAAGCACCTGCTGAAAAATGTCGAAAATTCAGGTTGTGGTTTTTTGGCTGTAACTTTTGATGCGTTGATCGCAGCGTATTGGAATTGTGCCCAATCTATTTCCCTCGCAAAATCACGTCGATATAGTGCGCCAAAGAATTGATTCCAGCACTTTTCAAAATCGAGAAAATTTTCGCCAAAAACACAAAGGGGTTAGCCTTACTTTTTTTCTGGGCAAAAAACTTTTGGTCTCAGATTCGATTTAAATGACCCTGATCTGACCAATTGGACCCTCAGAAACTCAGAAATCGAAGCGGAAGGAGCGAGGGACCAACAGGAGAGAAACGGCGAGCAAAAAAGCACCTGCTGAAAAATGTCGAAAACACAGGATCTCGTTTATTGGCTGTAACTTTTGATGCGTTGATCGCAGCGTATTGGAATTGCGCCCGATCCATTTCTCTCGCAAAATTACGTCGATATAGTGCGCCAAAAAATTGATTCCAGCACTTTTCAAAATCGAGAAAATTTTCGCCAAAAACACAAAGGGGTTAGCCTTACTTTTTTTTTGGGCAAAAAACTTTTGGTTTTAGATTCGATTTAAATGACCCTGATCTGACCAATTGGACCCTCAGAAACTCAGAAATCGAAGCGGAAGGAGCGAAGGACCAACAGGAGAAAAACGGCGAGCAAAAAAGCACTTGCTGAAAAATGTCGAAAACACAGGATCTCGTTTATTGGCTGTAACTTTTGATGCGTTGATCGCAGCGTATTGGAATTGCGCCCGATCCATTTCTCTCGCAAAATTACGTCGATATAGTGCGCCAAAGAATTGATTTCAGCACTTTTGAAAATCGAGAAAATTTTCGCCAAAAACACAAAGGGGTTAGCCTTACTTTTTTTTTGAGCAAGAAACTGTTGGTCTCAGATTCGATTTGAATGACCCTGATCTGACCAATTGAACCCTCAGAAACTCAGAAATCGCAGCGAAAAGAGCGAAGGACCAACAGGAGAGAAACGGCGAGCAAAAAAGCACCTGCTGAAAAATGTCGAAAACACAGGATCTCGTTTATTGGCTGTAACTTTTGATGCGTTGATCGTAGCGTATTGGAATTGCGCCCAATCCATTTCTCTCGCAAAATTACGTCGATATAGTGCGCCAAAGAATTGATTCCAGCACTTTTCAAAATCGAGTGATAATTTTCGCCAAAAACACAAAGGGGTTAGCCTTACTTTTTTTTTTGGGCAAAAAACTTTTGGTCTCAGATTCGATTTAAATGACCCTTTTTTGACCAATTGGACCCTCAGGAACTCAGAAAACGCAGCGAAAAGAGCGCAGGACCAACAGGAGAGAAATGTCGAGCGAAAAAGCACCTGCTGAAAAATGTCGAAAATTCAGGTTGTGGTTTTTTGGCTGTAACTTTTGATGCGTTGATCGCAGCGTATTGGAATTGTGCCCAATCCATTTTTCTCGCAAAATCACGTCGATATAGTGCGCCAAAGAATTGATTCCAGCACTTTTCAAAATCGAGAAAATTTTCGCCAAAAACACAAAGGGGTTAGCCTTACTTTTTTTTTTGGGCAAAAAACTTTTGGTCTCAGATTCGATTTAAATGACCCTTTTTTGACCAATTGGACCCTCAGGAACTCAGAAAACGCAGCGAAAAGAGCGCAGGACCAACAGGAGAGAAATGTCGAGCGAAAAAGCACCTGCTGAAAAATGTCGAAAATTCAGGTTGTGGTTTTTTGGCTGTAACTTTTGATGCGTTGATCGCAGCGTATTGGAATTGTGCCCAATCCATTTCTCTCGCAAAATCACGTCGATATAGTGCGCCAAAGAATTGATTCCAGCACTTTTCAAAATCGAGAAAATTTTCGCCAAAAACACAAAGGGGTTAGCCTTACTTTTTTTTTGGGCAAAAAACTTTTGGTCTCAGATTCGATTTAAATGACCCTTTTTTGACCAATTGGACCCTCAGGAACTCAGAAAACGCAGCGAAAAGAGCGCAGGACCAACAGGAGAGAAATGTCGAGCGAAAAAGCACCTGCTGAAAAATGTCGAAAATTCAGGTTGTGGTTTTTTGGCTGTAACTTTTGATGCGTTGATCGCAGCGTATTGGAATTGTGCCCAATCCATTTCTCTCGCAAAATCAGGTCGATATAGTGCGCCAAAGAATTGATTCCAGCACTTTTCAAAATCGAGAAAATTTTCGCCAAAAACACAAAGGGGTTAGCCTTACTTTTTTTCTGGGCAAAAAACTTTTGGTCTCAGATTCGATTTAAATGACCCTTTTCTGACCAATTGGACCCTCAGGAACTCAGAAAACGCAGCGAAAAGAGCGCAGGACCAACAGGAGAGAAATGTCGAGCGAAAAAGCACCTGCTGAAAAATGTCGAAAATTCAGGTTGTGGTTTTTTGGCTGTAACTTTTGATGCGTTGATCGCAGCGTATTGGAATTGTGCCCGATCCATTTCTCTCGCAAAATTACGTCGATATAGTGCGCCAAAGAATTGATTCCAGCACTTTTCAAAATCGAGAAAATTTTCGCCAAAAACACAAAGGGGTTAGCCTTACTTTTTTTTTGGGCAAAAAACTTTTGGTTTTAGATTCGATTTAAATGACCCTGATCTGACCAATTGGACCCTCAGAAACTCAGAAATCGAAGCGGAAGGAGCGAAGGACCAACAGGAGAAAAACGGCGAGCAAAAAAGCACTTGCTGAAAAATGTCGAAAACACAGGATCTCGTTTATTGGCTGTAACTTTTGATGCGTTGATCGCAGCGTATTGGAATTGCGCCCGATCCATTTCTCTCGCAAAATTACGTCGATATAGTGCGCCAAAGAATTGATTTCAGCACTTTTGAAAATCGAGAAAATTTTCGCCAAAAACACAAAGGGGTTAGCCTTACTTTTTTTTTGAGCAAGAAACTGTTGGTCTCAGATTCGATTTGAATGACCCTGATCTGACCAATTGAACCCTCAGAAACTCAGAAATCGCAGCGAAAAGAGCGAAGGACCAACAGGAGAGAAACGGCGAGCAAAAAAGCACCTGCTGAAAAATGTCGAAAACACAGGATCTCGTTTATTGGCTGTAACTTTTGATGCGTTGATCGTAGCGTATTGGAATTGCGCCCAATCCATTTCTCTCGCAAAATTACGTCGATATAGTGCGCCAAAGAATTGATTCCAGCACTTTTCAAAATCGAGTGATAATTTTCGCCAAAAACACAAAGGGGTTAGCCTTACTTTTTTTTTTGGGCAAAAAACTTTTGGTCTCAGATTCGATTTAAATGACCCTTTTTTGACCAATTGGACCCTCAGGAACTCAGAAAACGCAGCGAAAAGAGCGCAGGACCAACAGGAGAGAAATGTCGAGCGAAAAAGCACCTGCTGAAAAATGTCGAAAATTCAGGTTGTGGTTTTTTGGCTGTAACTTTTGATGCGTTGATCGCAGCGTATTGGAATTGTGCCCAATCCATTTTTCTCGCAAAATCACGTCGATATAGTGCGCCAAAGAATTGATTCCAGCACTTTTCAAAATCGAGAAAATTTTCGCCAAAAACACAAAGGGGTTAGCCTTACTTTTTTTTTTGGGCAAAAAACTTTTGGTCTCAGATTCGATTTAAATGACCCTTTTTTGACCAATTGGACCCTCAGGAACTCAGAAAACGCAGCGAAAAGAGCGCAGGACCAACAGGAGAGAAATGTCGAGCGAAAAAGCACCTGCTGAAAAATGTCGAAAATTCAGGTTGTGGTTTTTTGGCTGTAACTTTTGATGCGTTGATCGCAGCGTATTGGAATTGTGCCCAATCCATTTCTCTCGCAAAATCACGTCGATATAGTGCGCCAAAGAATTGATTCCAGCACTTTTCAAAATCGAGAAAATTTTCGCCAAAAACACAAAGGGGTTAGCCTTACTTTTTTTTTGGGCAAAAAACTTTTGGTCTCAGATTCGATTTAAATGACCCTTTTTTGACCAATTGGACCCTCAGGAACTCAGAAAACGCAGCGAAAAGAGCGCAGGACCAACAGGAGAGAAATGTCGAGCGAAAAAGCACCTGCTGAAAAATGTCGAAAATTCAGGTTGTGGTTTTTTGGCTGTAACTTTTGATGCGTTGATCGCAGCGTATTGGAATTGTGCCCAATCCATTTCTCTCGCAAAATCAGGTCGATATAGTGCGCCAAAGAATTGATTCCAGCACTTTTCAAAATCGAGAAAATTTTCGCCAAAAACACAAAGGGGTTAGCCTTACTTTTTTTCTGGGCAAAAAACTTTTGGTCTCAGATTCGATTTAAATGACCCTTTTCTGACCAATTGGACCCTCAGGAACTCAGAAAACGCAGCGAAAAGAGCGCAGGACCAACAGGAGAGAAATGTCGAGCGAAAAAGCACCTGCTGAAAAATGTCGAAAATTCAGGTTGTGGTTTTTTGGCTGTAACTTTTGATGCGTTGATCGCAGCGTATTGGAATTGTGCCCAATCCATTTTTCTCGCAAAATCACGTCGATATAGTGCGCCAAAGAATTGATTCCAGCACTTTTCAAAATCGAGAAAATTTTCGCCAAAAACACAAAGGGGTTAGCCTTACTTTTTTTTTTGGGCAAAAAACTTTTGGTCTCAGATTCGATTTAAATGACCCTTTTTTGACCAATTGGACCCTCAGGAACTCAGAAAACGCAGCGAAAAGAGCGCAGGACCAACAGGAGAGAAATGTCGAGCGAAAAAGCACCTGCTGAAAAATGTCGAAAATTCAGGTTGTGGTTTTTTGGCTGTAACTTTTGATGCGTTGATCGCAGCGTATTGGAATTGTGCCCAATCCATTTCTCTCGCAAAATCAGGTCGATATAGTGCGCCAAAGAATTGATTCCAGCACTTTTCAAAATCGAGAAAATTTTCGCCAAAAACACAAAGGGGTTAGCCTTACTTTTTTTCTGGGCAAAAAACTTTTGGTCTCAGATTCGATTTAAATGACCCTTTTCTGACCAATTGGACCCTCAGGAACTCAGAAAACGCAGCGAAAAGAGCGCAGGACCAACAGGAGAGAAATGTCGAGCGAAAAAGCACCTGCTGAAAAATGTCGAAAATTCAGGTTGTGGTTTTTTGGCTGTAACTTTTGATGCGTTGATCGCAGCGTATTGGAATTGTGCCCAATCTATTTCCCTCGCAAAATCACGTCGATATAGTGCGCCAAAGAATTGATTCCAGCACTTTTCAAAATCGAGAAAATTTTCGCCAAAAACACAAAGGGGTTAGCCTTACTTTTTTTCTGGGCAAAAAACTTTTGGTCTCAGATTCGATTTAAATGACCCTGATCTGACCAATTGGACCCTCAGAAACTCAGAAATCGAAGCGGAAGGAGCGAGGGACCAACAGGAGAGAAACGGCGAGCAAAAAAGCACCTGCTGAAAAATGTCGAAAACACAGGATCTCGTTTATTGGCTGTAACTTTTGATGCGTTGATCGCAGCGTATTGGAATTGCGCCCGATCCATTTCTCTCGCAAAATTACGTCGATATAGTGCGCCAAAGAATTGATTCCAGCACTTTTCAAAATCGAGAAAATTTTCGCCAAAAACACAAAGGGGTTAGCCTTACTTTTTTTTTGGGCAAAAAACTTTTGGTTTTAGATTCGATTTAAATGACCCTGATCTGACCAATTGGACCCTCAGAAACTCAGAAATCGAAGCGGAAGGAGCGAAGGACCAACAGGAGAAAAACGGCGAGCAAAAAAGCACTTGCTGAAAAATGTCGAAAACACAGGATCTCGTTTATTGGCTGTAACTTTTGATGCGTTGATCGCAGCGTATTGGAATTGCGCCCGATCCATTTCTCTCGCAAAATTACGTCGATATAGTGCGCCAAAGAATTGATTTCAGCACTTTTGAAAATCGAGAAAATTTTCGCCAAAAACACAAAGGGGTTAGCCTTACTTTTTTTTTGAGCAAGAAACTGTTGGTCTCAGATTCGATTTGAATGACCCTGATCTGACCAATTGAACCCTCAGAAACTCAGAAATCGCAGCGAAAAGAGCGAAGGACCAACAGGAGAGAAACGGCGAGCAAAAAAGCACCTGCTGAAAAATGTCGAAAACACAGGATCTCGTTTATTGGCTGTAACTTTTGATGCGTTGATCGTAGCGTATTGGAATTGCGCCCAATCCATTTCTCTCGCAAAATTACGTCGATATAGTGCGCCAAAGAATTGATTCCAGCACTTTTCAAAATCGAGTGATAATTTTCGCCAAAAACACAAAGGGGTTAGCCTTACTTTTTTTTTTGGGCAAAAAACTTTTGGTCTCAGATTCGATTTAAATGACCCTTTTTTGACCAATTGGACCCTCAGGAACTCAGAAAACGCAGCGAAAAGAGCGCAGGACCAACAGGAGAGAAATGTCGAGCGAAAAAGCACCTGCTGAAAAATGTCGAAAATTCAGGTTGTGGTTTTTTGGCTGTAACTTTTGATGCGTTGATCGCAGCGTATTGGAATTGTGCCCAATCCATTTTTCTCGCAAAATCACGTCGATATAGTGCGCCAAAGAATTGATTCCAGCACTTTTCAAAATCGAGAAAATTTTCGCCAAAAACACAAAGGGGTTAGCCTTACTTTTTTTTTTGGGCAAAAAACTTTTGGTCTCAGATTCGATTTAAATGACCCTTTTTTGACCAATTGGACCCTCAGGAACTCAGAAAACGCAGCGAAAAGAGCGCAGGACCAACAGGAGAGAAATGTCGAGCGAAAAAGCACCTGCTGAAAAATGTCGAAAATTCAGGTTGTGGTTTTTTGGCTGTAACTTTTGATGCGTTGATCGCAGCGTATTGGAATTGTGCCCAATCCATTTCTCTCGCAAAATCACGTCGATATAGTGCGCCAAAGAATTGATTCCAGCACTTTTCAAAATCGAGAAAATTTTCGCCAAAAACACAAAGGGGTTAGCCTTACTTTTTTTTTGGGCAAAAAACTTTTGGTCTCAGATTCGATTTAAATGACCCTTTTTTGACCAATTGGACCCTCAGGAACTCAGAAAACGCAGCGAAAAGAGCGCAGGACCAACAGGAGAGAAATGTCGAGCGAAAAAGCACCTGCTGAAAAATGTCGAAAATTCAGGTTGTGGTTTTTTGGCTGTAACTTTTGATGCGTTGATCGCAGCGTATTGGAATTGTGCCCAATCCATTTCTCTCGCAAAATCAGGTCGATATAGTGCGCCAAAGAATTGATTCCAGCACTTTTCAAAATCGAGAAAATTTTCGCCAAAAACACAAAGGGGTTAGCCTTACTTTTTTTCTGGGCAAAAAACTTTTGGTCTCAGATTCGATTTAAATGACCCTTTTCTGACCAATTGGACCCTCAGGAACTCAGAAAACGCAGCGAAAAGAGCGCAGGACCAACAGGAGAGAAATGTCGAGCGAAAAAGCACCTGCTGAAAAATGTCGAAAATTCAGGTTGTGGTTTTTTGGCTGTAACTTTTGATGCGTTGATCGCAGCGTATTGGAATTGTGCCCAATCCATTTTTCTCGCAAAATCACGTCGATATAGTGCGCCAAAGAATTGATTCCAGCACTTTTCAAAATCGAGAAAATTTTCGCCAAAAACACAAAGGGGTTAGCCTTACTTTTTTTTTTGGGCAAAAAACTTTTGGTCTCAGATTCGATTTAAATGACCCTTTTTTGACCAATTGGACCCTCAGGAACTCAGAAAACGCAGCGAAAAGAGCGCAGGACCAACAGGAGAGAAATGTCGAGCGAAAAAGCACCTGCTGAAAAATGTCGAAAATTCAGGTTGTGGTTTTTTGGCTGTAACTTTTGATGCGTTGATCGCAGCGTATTGGAATTGTGCCCAATCCATTTCTCTCGCAAAATCAGGTCGATATAGTGCGCCAAAGAATTGATTCCAGCACTTTTCAAAATCGAGAAAATTTTCGCCAAAAACACAAAGGGGTTAGCCTTACTTTTTTTTTGGGCAAAAAACTTTTGGTCTCAGATTCGATTTAAATGACCCTTTTTTGACTAATTGGACCCTCAGGAACTCAGAAAACGCAGCGAAAAGAGCGTAGGACTAACAGGAGAGAAACGGCGAGCAAAAAAGCACCTGCTGAAAAATGTCGAAAACACAGGATCTCGTTTATTGGCTGTAACTTTTGATGCGTTGATCGTAGCGTATTGGAATTGCGCCCAATCCATTTCTCTCGCAAAATCACGTCGATATAGTGCGCCAAAGAATTGATTCCAGCACTTTTCAAAATCGAGAAAATTTTCGCCAAAAACACAAAGGGGTTAGCCTTACTTTTTTTTTTGGGCAAAAAACTTTTGGTCTCAGATTCGATTTAAATGACCCTTTTTTGACCAATTGGACCCTCAGGAACTCAGAAAACGCAGCGAAAAGAGCGCAGGACCAACAGGAGAGAAATGTCGAGCGAAAAAGCACCTGCTGAAAAATGTCGAAAATTCAGGTTGTGGTTTTTTGGCTGTAACTTTTGATGCGTTGATCGCAGCGTATTGGAATTGTGCCCAATCCATTTCTCTCGCAAAATCACGTCGATATAGTGCGCCAAAGAATTGATTCCAGCACTTTTCAAAATCGAGAAAATTTTCGCCAAAAACACAAAGGGGTTAGCCTTACTTTTTTTTTGAGCAAAAAACTGTTGGTCTCAGATTCGATTTGAATGACCCTGATCTGACCAATTGAACCCTCAGAAACTCAGAAATCGCAGCGAAAAGAGCGAAGGACCAACAGGAGAGAAACGGCGAGCGAAAAAGCACCTGCTGAAAAATGTCGAAAATTCAGGTTGTGGTTTTTTGGCTGTAACTTTTGATGCGTTGATCGCAGCGTATTGGAATTGTGCCCAATCCATTTCTCTCGCAAAATCACGTCGATATAGTGCGCCAAAGAATTGATTCCAGCACTTTTCAAAATCGAGAAAATTTTCGCCAAAAACACAAAGGGGTTAGCCTTACTTTTTTTTTGGGCAAAAAACTTCTGGTCTCAGATTCGATTTAAATGACCCTGATCTGACCAATTGGACCCTCAGAAACTCAGAAATCGAAGCGGAAGGAGCGAGGGACCAACAGGAGAGAAACGGCGAGCAAAAAAGCACCTGCTGAAAAATGTCGAAAACACAGGATCTCGTTTATTGGCTGTAACTTTTGATGCGTTGATCGCAGCGTATTGGAATTGCGCCCGATCCATTTCTCTCGCAAAATTACGTCGATATAGTGCGCCAAAGAATTGATTTCAGCACTTTTGAAAATCGAGAAAATTTTCGCCAAAAACACAAAGGGGTTAGCCTTACTTTTTTTTTGAGCAAAAAACTGTCGGTCTCAGATTCGATTTAAATGACCCTGATCTGACCAATTGGACCCTCAGAAACTCAGAAATCGAAGCGGAAGGAGCGAAGGACCAACAGGAGAGAAACGGCGAGCAAAAAAGCACCTGCTGAAAAATGTCGAAAACACAGGATCTCGTTTATTGGCTGTAACTTTTGATGCGTTGATCGCAGCGTATTGGAATTGCGCCCGATCCATTTCTCTCGCAAAATTACGTCGATATAGTGCGCCAAAGAATTGATTTCAGCACTTTTGAAAATCGAGAAAATTTTCGCCAAAAACACAAAGGGGTTAGCCTTACTTTTTTTTTGAGCAAAAAACTGTTGGTCTCAGATTCGATTTGAATGACCCTGATCTGACCAATTGAACCCTCAGAAACTCAGAAATCGCAGCGAAAAGAGCGAAGGACCAACAGGAGAGAAATGTCGAGCGAAAAAGCACCTGCTGAAAAATGTCGAAAATTCAGGTTGTGGTTTTTTGGCTGTAACTTTTGATGCGTTGATCGCAGCGTATTGGAATTGTGCCCAATCCATTTCTCTCGCAAAATCACGTCGATATAGTGCGCCAAAGAATTGATTCCAGCACTTTTCAAAATCGAGAAAATTTTCGCCAAAAACACAAAGGGGTTAGCCTTACTTTTTTTCTGGGCAAAAAACTTTTGGTCTCAGATTCGATATAAATGACCCTTTTCTGACCAATTGGACCCTCAGGAACTCAGAAAACGCAGCGAAAAGAGCGCAGGACCAACAGGAGAGAAATGTCGAGCGAAAAAGCACCTGCTGAAAAATGTTGAAAACACAGGATCTCGTTTATTGGCTGTAACTTTTGATGCGTTGATCGCAGCGTATTGGAATTGCGCCCAATCCATTTCTCTCGCAAAATCACGTCGATATAGTGCGCCAAAGAATTGATTCCAGCACTTTTCAAAATCGAGAAAATTTTCGCCAAAAACACAAAGGGGTTAGCCTTACTTTTTTTTTGGGCAAAAAACTTTTGGTCTCAGATTCGATTTAAATGACCCTTTTTTGACCAATTGGACCCTCAGGAACTCAGAAAACGCAGCGAAAAGAGCGCAGGACCAACAGGAGAGAAATGTCGAGCGAAAAAGCACCTGCTGAAAAATGTCGAAAATTCAGGTTGTGGTTTTTTGGCTGTAACTTTTGATGCGTTGATCGCAGCGTATTGGAATTGTGCCCAATCCATTTCTCTCGCAAAATCACGTCGATATAGTGCGCCAAAGAATTGATTCCAGCACTTTTCAAAATCGAGAAAATTTTCGCCAAAAACACAAAGGGGTTGTAACTTTTGATGCGTTGATCGCAGCGTATTGGAATTGTGCCCAATCCATTTCTCTCGCAAAATCACGTCGATATAGTGCGCCAAAGAATTGATTCCAGCACTTTTCAAAATCGAGAAAATTTTCGCCAAAAACACAAAGGGGTTAGCCTTACTTTTTTTTTGGGCAAAAAACTTTTGGTCTCAGATTCGATTTAAATGACCCTTTTTTGACCAATTGGACCCTCAGGAACTCAGAAAACGCAGCGAAAAGAGCGCAGGACCAACAGGAGAGAAATGTCGAGCGAAAAAGCACCTGCTGAAAAATGTCGAAAATTCAGGTTGTGGTTTTTTGGCTGTAACTTTTGATGCGTTGATCGCAGCGTATTGGAATTGTGCCCAATCCATTTCTCTCGCAAAATCAGGTCGATATAGTGCGCCAAAGAATTGATTCCAGCACTTTTCAAAATCGAGAAAATTTTCGCCAAAAACACAAAGGGGTTAGCCTTACTTTTTTTCTGGGCAAAAAACTTTTGGTCTCAGATTCGATATAAATGACCCTTTTCTGACCAATTGGACCCTCAGGAACTCAGAAAACGCAGCGAAAAGAGCGCAGGACCAACAGGAGAGAAATGTCGAGCGAAAAAGCACCTGCTGAAAAATGTTGAAAACACAGGATCTCGTTTATTGGCTGTAACTTTTGATGCGTTGATCGCAGCGTATTGGAATTGCGCCCAATCCATTTCTCTCGCAAAATCACGTCGATATAGTGCGCCAAAGAATTGATTCCAGCACTTTTCAAAATCGAGAAAATTTTCGCCAAAAACACAAAGGGGTTAGCCTTACTTTTTTTTTGGGCAAAAAACTTTTGGTCTCAGATTCGATTTAAATGACCTTTTTTTGACTAATTGGACTCTCAGGAACTCAGAGAACGCAGCGAAAAGAGCGTAGGACAAGCAGGAGAGAAACGGCGAGCGAAAAAGCACCTGCTGAAAAATTTCGGAAACACAGGATCTTGTTCTCTGGCTGTAACTTCTGATGCGTTGATCGCAGCGTATTGGGACTGCGCCCAATCGAATTCTCTCGCAAAATTAGGTCGGAATAATGCATGAAATAATTTATTCCAGCACTTTACAAAGTGGTGAAAATTTTCGCAAAAAATGGAAAGGGGCCCAAAGCCTTTCCCTACTCGGTTGTCACCTTGTCGTGGTGTAGGGGCTTGGTCGCAATGAGTCTTGATAGTCATTTCGGCGCCGGGATTCCTTGAATCTCGAGGCTGGGCTAACCTCAGGACGAGCGGTCACTCAGACAACCGGCTGAATCCCTCGGGATTGAGTGTGTGAATGGAACGAGTGCGTGGGTTGGTGCGTTGGGGCCCCTGGAGCGATTCCTCGGAGACTAACCAAGGAAGAAGAGTAGTAGCCGACCGACCGGGGCTGCGGGTGAAGTCAGTACCTTTACCGGACCTCTGTGGCGTACTACGGGTAAACGTAAATTCACGGAACCTCGGTTCCATGGCGAAGGTCCCACGAAACCACATGCCCAAAGTGGGAGAACCGCTCCCCGCGGCTGTTTGGAGCCAATCTGAGGGTCAAACCTGGGGCCCCGGGCGCATGCGTGGAGGATTACCTGGTCAGTATTTCCTCATACCCGATGTCCGGTAGGGCAAATCCGGCAAGGTCTTACTCGGCCGGTGGCCTACCCTGCTTCGGATTAGCAGGGGAATCACCGGCCGCGCGACTGGAAAGAGCTAGGGATGGGGGGTTCGCATGGATAGGGCAGACCACCCGATAAACCGACAGCGGCTTCTGTGCGAGGGGATAGGATTTTTTCCAGCGGGGGAAGGTGCCACACCGCGGTGTGGCCGCCATGATGGCCGAACCGTCGTCATTAAACAAGCATTTCAGTATGGATAACTTAACAACAAGTAGGCAGAAGACGAAGCAAGGAGAGGTGCAAGAGCACCTGAATAGCAATGGCACGCAGCGGCACGCGAGGGGAAGAGGCGCGCGCGCGCGAGGTCAGGCACTTGTGCGGGGTATTAGCTGGCCCCCTCTCGAAAGCACGGAGCCGGGGGGTACGCCAGGGCAGGCACTTGCACCCAACGTTTTCTCTTCCTCATCCCTGTCCACCTCCTCGTCTTTGTCACCCTCGTATTTTTCCTCCGATCACCTTTCATCACCGCCAACCACCTCCAACGATCACCGTTAACCACCTCGGGTTATACCTTCAATAGTAATAAATATTCTCAGTATAAGAACACATCAAAAATATCGTGTAAGGATTGATATAATTATTTAATTAATAATAATATAAATTTCATCAGTTTATTCATAGCTACTGAATTTGTGCTTGCGCGAAAAATGAATCGAAATAATTTATTGTAAACATGACAAGTGTAAAAAATTGTAAATAAAATATAATTACAATTGCCATTAAATATTATAAAAATGTTATACTTACTGTGCACAAATCCTCGTCCATCTCGTCCACCTTGTTCTCCTCGTCTTTCTCATCCCCCTCCACCTCGGCCTCCTCCTCGTCCACTTCGATGACCCGCAACCACCCCCAACCACCTCCGACCACCTCCGACCACTTCCAACGACCACCGCTAACCACCTCGGTTTGTACGTCGAATACTATGAAATATTTTTAGCATTAGAACACATAAAAATATTGTGTAAGGATTAATATGATTTTTTCAATGATACATTCCACCAAGAAGATTATAAGAAAATGATAAAAAATTGTAGATATTTTAGTAGCGCATTGATAGCTACTGCATTTGGGCTTGCGCGAAAATTGAATCGAAATAATTTATTGTAAACATGACAAGTGTGAAAAATTTTAGATAAAATATAATTACAATTGCCATTAAATATTATAAAAATGTTATACTCACTGTGCACAAATCCTCGTCTTGTTCTCCTCGTCTTCCTTATCCTCCCTCACCTCGTCCTCCTCCTCGTCCATCTCGATGACCCACAACCACCCCTCACCCCCTCCGACCACCTCCGACCACTACCAACGACCACCGCTAACCACCTCGGGTTATACGTTGAATACTAATAAATATTCTCAGTATCAGAACAAATCAAAAATGTTGTGTAAGGATTAATATAATTTTTATATTGACACATTATACCAAGAAGATAATCAGAAATACTATAAAATGAGCTACGGAGCACTTGTCCTGGAAGTCGAGATTCACCAAGTAGCGGACCTGGAGCGCAGAAGCCACGGAGCGCTTATCCCGAAAGTCGAGTTTCACCAGGTTGCGGACCTGGAGCGCAGAAGCCACGGAGCGCTTATCCCGAAAGTCGAGTTTCACCAGGTAGCGGACCTGGAGCGCAGAAGCCACGGAGCGCTTATCCCGAAAGTCGAGTTTCACCAGGTAGCGGACCTGGAGCATAGAAACTGCGGAGCGCTTTACCTGGAAGTCGAGTTTCACCAGGTAGCCGACCTAGAGCGCAGAAACCACGGAGCGCTTATCCCGAAAGTCGAGTTTTACTAGGTAGCGGACCTGGAGCGTAGAAACTGCGGAGCGCTTGTCCTGGAAGTAGAGTTCCACCAGGTAGCGCTTGTCCTGGAAGTAGAGTTTGACAAGGTAGCGGACCTTGAGCGCAGAAACTACGGAGCGCTTGTTCAGAAAGTCGACATGCACGAGGAAGCGGACCCGGAGCGCAGGATCCAGGAGGTAGAGTACCCGGTACTCGAAATCTGCGGAACGCGATTCTCATACGTCCGCTCTACTGTGCGGTTGTTTCTAGACTGAGGAATTCGGCTGGAGATCGTTGACGTCAAGAGAAAAAAAATTTGGGCGACGTCACTTTCTGAACATCCGAACACCCAAACTTTGGTTTCGAACTTTAATACTATGTATGATGTATGATGTATAATGTATGATGTATAATGTATGATATGATGTATAATGATATTACTTTTCCCATTTCAGACAAGAAATACGCACTTTATCTTTTCTGCCGATTCCAGACTCGAGCGGCTAGGCCTTTCGACGGTCAGCCGGTGACTAAAGATATATTCTTCAGTTAACGGGTCAGCTAATAACGCTGCCGTTCTGCGACGGTTGGATGATAAAAATTTTTGCTTGTACCTCTCAAATGTGTGTTACAATACACTCGAAGTTCTAAGAAGCTTCGCTCTATCTCTCCCTATCAACAAAAAAAAAAAAATCTCCAACAACCACCTTTTTAGGTCTTCAAATCAGAACACTGCGTCAAACACTGTTTCATATACGGAGCATCCATTTCATCTGGATCGAAATTAGCGCATCCGTGATGTATTACAGTGACTCTGAATTTTTTTCCATACGAACACTTTTTGAAAATCAATTCTGCTTTTCTACCCAACGTAGATACTTCACTTGCGACTAGCTAAAACAGCGTTTCAATTCCATGCCTACGAAAATTCAAGATCGAGAGAGCACATGAAAAGTTGTTGGAATAATTATGAATATTAATGTTATGGAATACATCGAGCGCGTGTCGAATAGAATCCCATTTCGAAATGAATAATTCTTCTATTGTCATATTATATTCGTATTATTGTAGATAATCTAGTTTGTCTCCAGGAAAATTATAAAATTTGTAGTATGCATCACGTATTAATCGTAAATGGACTATGTATATTAATATCGTACATGGACCGCATATACATATATAGTTTCTGGTCTCTGCATTATCACTACATCTGATCTATTATTATTTATGATCTATGTATACATTCGTTTCTCGCGTACCTATACTTTAATTAAATCACTATTTTGCTACGAATTTTGGAAGAAATTTATTCTCATTATTAATTTCTTGTATCGCCGACAAGTCGGTAACGCTGCAAGTCCATAAGTGCACAGGCTAAGTACTGACTTGGGCTTACCATTGCGAAGACTGTTAGTCGGAAGGTGAATGCAACCAACATCATGTCGAAATCGGCAACTCTCTGATGTTCTGCAATAAATTCTCAACTCTACCGTTGAAACATCTCAGGGAGCGCAGGCACATGACGATTTTCGGTTGTCACACCAAAGTCCATGGCAACTGTTTTTATATTCTTTAGTCAACGTAGGAGGTGTTTGGTGGTGGTTGGCGGTGGTAGGAGGTGGCAGGTGGCGGGCAGGCGGTGGCAGGAGGCGGACGGAGATGGTAGGAGGTGTTTGGAGGTGATAGGAGATGGTAGGTGGTCGTAGGAGGTGTTTCGAGGTGGTTGGAGGTGATCGGAGGTGGCGAGCACGAGGACGACTCGAACGACGAGCGGGTGGAGGAGGAGGAGGAAGAGATAGTTGGGGTTGGTTGGCGATAGACGCGGTTACGCTTCATATCACGGGGATGATCGAGCTGATCGACATTTCTAAGGCGCAGTCGACAAGTAGTCTTACGTACTCACTTTGTACCGACTCAATCTCAAGCTTTGATACCGACACTCCTTTGGCTGCTACGAACGTCGATGCGAGCTCGTTAGGTAGAGTCGATAGAGCAGAACCCTCCCACGCTCCCAGGCCCACCTGGATCCACTTGCCCGCCAAAAACTGGTCACAAAAATTTAACCAGGGTATCCGTCTTTATGTTCTTCAGTCAACGGCTGAGTACTCACAAAGAGAATTCATAATGACGTGCGGTGAAAATAGTTCCTCAAATTTTAGACCAGTTGACGCCACGTCCCGGAGCGATTGGCGGCGTCATCCTGCAGAATATTTGTGAAATAATAAGCAGCGACAAAATGCTTGCGTAAGATCATATGAGATGCTCAGATACCTACATTGTCACGTTATAAACCGTGGTGTGGTCAATTACGATTTTGACGACAGTAATTTGAACAGTGACTGCCAAAGGAAAACTGTACATCTGACGTCTGGCAACACTGTTCTGTTCATCCCAGCGTCGTACACTGGCTGAATTTCTTCATGTTCTACTGAGGAACTATTTAGTTTGCATCGCGGAGTAGAATATACACATATCTACTCAGCGTAATCAGAGTCGCAAGTCCAAATTACGAAGTTTGATTGTGGCCGTCGGTCTAGAAACGAATAGAGAAATTAATTGTGCGTACGTAATTGACGTACGTATGTGTTCGAAGAGTAATTGAACTGTATCAAATATGCAGACGACGAAAATTATAAGTGAGTCGATACAATTTAGAACAGTGTTGTATATCGTATAGAGGGGAATGTTATTAAAAAACGCTGTAATTGTTGCAGATTTTCTTCATCGCACCTGCAGGATTCAACACAATGCGAGAACTATTGCCTCCATCTCATCATTGCCTGAAACCCATCAAATGCTCTACAAAACATGCAGGTATGTACCTTATCAGAAGAATGATAAAGTATTTATAGAATGTCTTTGAAAAGGTGAAAAGTGTACCCAATTCATATTTGAAATATCTCGCCTATATGCTGTTGTTTCAGAGACTTTGCCGAAGCAGAGTTAAAACCGATTGCGGCAAAGACTGATAGAGAACACCGCTACCCGGAAGATAAGATACAAAAGATGGGGGAGCTAGGTCTGATGGGTATAACAATCCCTGAAAGTCTAGGTGGAACAGGACTGGATTACCTGGCATATGCAATTGCCATGGAAGAGATATCGAGGGGTTGCGCAAGCGCTGGAGTTATAATGAGTGTAAACAATTCATTGTACTTGGGTCCGATAGAGAAATTTGGCAATCAGGAGCAAAAAGAGAAATTTATCACCGGGTTTACCGATGGTAAGAAAGTTGGTTGCTTTGCTCTGAGCGAACCAGGAAATGGATCAGATGCTGGGGCTGCGTCGACAACTGCAAAATTAGATGGAAGCACTTACGTAATCAATGGCACCAAGTCGTGGATCACAAATGGATTTGAATCTGAGGCTGTCGTTTTATTTGCCACCACAGACAAGTCTAAAAAGCACAAAGGAATCAGTGCTGTGATTGCACCCAAGCCAATTAATGGCCTAAGCCTAGGAAAAAAAGAAGACAAACTTGGGATTCGGGGTAGTAGCACGTGTTCTTTGATATTTGAAGACTGCGTTGTACCCAAAGAGAATCTGCTGGGTCAGCCAGGAATGGGCTTCAAAATTGCTATGATGACTCTAGGTAAGAATCCTTTTCCCTCAGCCATATTATTGCCAATGTTGAGTGTATTCCAAATCTGAAAATGATCACAGAATTAGTGCAACATTACAGACCTCCTAAAACATATCTCTTCACAGAAGAACCTACCATTCTCTAATTTTTGACATGATTCTTGTAGAAAGCAACAATCAAATTAATTCTTTTTTCCTTGCTTTCAGATGCTGGTCGAATAGGAATTGCCAGTCAAGCGTTAGGAATCGCGCAAGCATCTCTGGATTGTGCAATGGAATATGCATCAAAGCGCACCGCGTTTGGTAACTCTATATTGAAATTGCAAGCAATTCAACAAAAAATTGCTGACATGGCACTGAAACTTGATAGTGCGCGTCTTCTCACGTGGCGAGCATCTTACTTCAAGGATAACAATAAACCATACACAAAGGTATGTTACTTTTAACAACGACGAAGATTTGTGCATGCTCATATGATGCAAAAAAATGTCCAATTATTCATTTAGAGCATTCCCCAATTCTAATTGATCGTGAAATTGATAAATGCATTGATTGTTTTATATACAGGAAGCAGCAATGGCAAAATTAGCTGCATCTGAAGCAGCAACGTTCTGTGCGCATCAATGCATCCAAATTTTAGGAGGCATGGGGTATGTAACAGATATGCCTGCCGAACGTCATTACAGGGACGCAAGAATTACTGAAATTTATGAAGGAACTTCGGAAATACAGAGACTTGTGATCGCAGGAAACCTTATTAAAGAATATGGTCTTAATTAGTAGTATCATATCTTTAGTTTGCCAAACGTCCGACTCACGACATAATCCACCTTACAATTGCTTTTGCAATAAAGTATTGTGCTACAAATACTGGCACACGTTTAAGCAGTAGTTTTTGCCACTGAAGACTTTGGAAATACCCTACGAGTCACGTTATAAATCTGGAATAACACTACACAACATGTCAAAGTGTAGTGTATTCGATTTTTGTAACTAATCAATTTTGATAATAACTACAGGTATACTTGGGTACTGATGATTTGAAACCATGACGTTTTAGTAATTAAACAATCAAAATTATGTACACATATAATTACTAGTACGTTCATTGCGACTTACTGCAAATAAATAAGTTTGCGAATTGCTGAGCAGTGAATTCTAGATGTTGAGATGTAACCTGTACTTTTATACTTGCACTGGTTTTAGAAATTGCAGCAAATAATAAAGTTTGTAAATAAGAAAAAATTATCTGCAATATCCTTTTGATCCTAGTGCTGAATATACTGAAATTTAACAAATGTTTCACATGGGTCAGAGCATATGTAAATAAATACATAAATTTATCACGTATACGGAATAAAATTCTTGTATATTCAATAGATCTACTGAACTTTCATTCTTGCAGCTATTCAAATTCATAATGTATTTATTTTCGGTATTTTGGATATTGCTGAGCAAGTGAAAATTTCTTTGATATTTTCTGTACACTCACCTGAGTGAATTATTTAACAAAATGTTGAATTCATACAAACAGCAAACTGAAAGTAGGATACATTTGTACACACTCTAAGCATTGCCAAGGAACACAGACTGATGTCGCTAATTATATTGAACTGTAATACACCTAGTATAGAAACATAATTATTATGATAACAATTGTCTATGCATATTTTTGTATATTGACAGGATCAATAAATTTTATACATTGCAGTATCTCTATTTTTATTAGCGTATTGACCTCGTGACTTGTCCAACACATATGGGTACTTCAGGGCCTTTGGCAGCGCTACAGGATTTCCCTCCCAATTTCTTAATTTTTTTTCTCATGGGTAACAACTAGCTTCTCATTAACAATTAGGTAGAATTAGGACAAAAGTAATATGTAGCTATATATAATATATATATACAGTGAAATTCAAATTATGTAGAGATCTATACAGCAACAATTTGCTTCAAGCAACGTAGTAATTTGTAAATCATATATTATTTTGCAGCTAGCCAGCAGTCTTATTTGTTAACATTTCGGGCAAATATTGTTGCTTGGTATTCAATGATATCTTTATCTAACGTAAATAATTAACCAGGGATTATTCTATTTAATTTTGAAATTTTTTTGTTACTTAATATTCCCAGTCAGCCATTTTACAGTAATAATAACTGAGTCAATTTTTTTTTATACTGAACCAAACCGACACCTTACTTTCAAAGCATTACTTTTTAATTCAAAGTTGTATTAAAATTACGTAGTATATTTGCGCGCTAACAGAGATGTGCTAAAACAAATTTCAAAGTAAAAAGTATTACATGAAAATGAAGTTAACCGAAGATGTCCAAAAAGATTACATTCATTGGTTGACTGAAATTTATTAGACAACACGCTTTGTCAACAAATATTCAGCATAGCATAGACTAAGTTAATGAGTTATAAAAACAAAGGTGACGCTTCTTCATATTTTTTCTACATTTTTATAATACATCACATCGTTATATCTGCCAGCATAGTTATCTTCTGAAGTACAATCAGTCATTTACGTTATAGCACATTAATAAGACATTAGTATGCCTAAGAAAAAGAAAATTAAAATCGCCTGTTATCGAACAATGTTCTAAACAATTTCCCATAACGCGTAGAGTTAAAGTTATGTCGAATAACAAACATTACTTGTACGTCAGAGTTTGACATTTAAAAAATTTTCGGCTTTGTGACAGGCGCATGCAAAAAATGCTTGCTTCTAGTCTTAAAAAAAATGACTGGGCACTGTAAAACCAGTTTTAGAGTGTGCGAACAAGTTTTTTGTAAAAAACTGAAAAACTGATATTAGCATCCGTTCAACACATATTATCTCTTTTATATTTTAACAAGGAAAATGCAGTAAGACCCAAAAAAATTATCTAACGTGCATTACAAATAAATGCTGATATAGAGGGATACTAAAATTTTTCATCATTTTCATTCTTATAATATTATATCTCTATCTTCTGGTGAGTGTTAACTTATTTTGCATATTGTTAATACATTATCGCGTACCTACCGGAAAAGGCAAGACAAGGTCTGCCAGGTTAGCTAGTATTATTATAAATGATATAATACATGTTAAAAGGAAACTAATATCGATTTGTCACTTTTTTGGAAAAACAATTTTTGTACATCCTAAAACTGGTACTACAGTTCCCAGTCTTTTTGAGACCTCTTTTTAGTCTATAAACAAGCATTTTTTGCATGCGCCCATAGAACACGTGAAAATTTTTTAAATGTGAAACACCCTAATGTACGCAAATCACTATGTAATAATATTTTGAATTTCACTGTACTTTCTTTTATGTACAGTACACCCTTCCTTCATTCGTCTACTGCTGACAAAATTTCAATTACCTAATTATTTCCATAGCATTTATCGACAGACAGCTAAAATTACTTATATATATATAGTATATATATATATTCGTGTATATATATATATATATATATATATATATATAGTATTATATAGTATATCTGAATTCGTTCAATTTACATAGAATAATTCATATTTATACCTTCAAGATACAACTGGTAGTGGTAATGTGGTTTTAGGATCGTAGTCAAATGCCAAAAAATAAGCCAGCAAATACATTCAACTATTTAGCCTAGCAAAATGCAAATAGCTTGCATTCACCACTTTTCAACGTCATCATAATTATATTCAAGACTTTGAAGAGAGAAGTCGTGTATGAAAACAAATGTAAGAAAACAACAGTTCGATAAAAAAGTTTCCAACATATCAGATGATAAAAATATTTTCGTAATGAACAAACCAATTGTTGGAAAGAAGTGAGCGATAAATTTCAATACTATCACTCTGTCACTTGATAATTGTTAATTTTTTGCATTCAATCGTGGACAATTTTTCATAATTTTAGGTATGATATTTCAAAAGATCGAAGCTGATAGCAAAGTCTGGCAAAGAATAACAAATTGTCAAGTTGACAAATAAAATCATCTAAGGCGACATTTTCAAAACAGAACTCAAATATGTGTGATGTGCTTTAACCGGAGGAAGAAAGAATGATAAAGTAAAAAGTACCGAACGTGATGATTCCATAAAACAAAAAATACAACAACTGATTGTCTATTAACCCTGGAGCATATAATTTAGGAGATAAAAATCTCATCAGGTATACCCATTATTATGTAGGAACAAAGTATTCATTTGTCATGGTATAATATCAGTTTCGCATGGCCAAACTTGGCAAATTAAATGGAATTTTATAAGTTCACAATGTTATAAAACGTATTTAAAGTGGCAAGATTGTAATATTTAAATCTATTCTGCTCGAAATGAATTTTCGGACGTAGTATGGATGAAAATCGAAAAAACGAAATAGAAAGCTGCTAGAACAGTATTTATTGAGCCATGCTCACAAATCGTTTTACGACCGTTGAATGCAGAACATTACTTGTATATATTTTTGTTTCTTTTACGATTAATTTACCTTGAACACTTGTTTCATTACTATAAATGGACTAGGCTGACAGTTTTATAAGCGGTAGGTTCTTTTTTTTTTAAATATTTGACTACGATTTTCATACAGTGCTACTTTTGAGCACCCTGCACTCACACAAGCCTTTGTTGATTGCTTGTTAACGAACGTTTATAATTAATATTATCCAGCTACTATGCTATTTATTATTATTATTATTATTGTTGTTATTGTTGTTTAATTGTTTATATTGGTTGCCATCAAACCCCATTTGAAATAATCATTACTTTAGTAGGGCCCCCCAGATTTAATATTTTATATTATTAATAATAGTAATCTTTGACAATAGGTACATCTATCTAAAACACTTGTAAATATAAATAAATTAAAATGGTGGTAATAATAATAATACATGCATTGCTGTATTCTAGACAGAAAAAATCTGAAAACAGCCACGGTCGCAGAAACCAAGTACAGCTGTATATACCTATGTGTGTTTATAGTGAAATCGTTTAAACTTATCCATAAGTGAGCACCAATGTCTCAATCTTCAGCCCGCATACCTCGTACTTCGCCTTGGTGTCGTTGCTAGAAACAATTTAAATACCATACTCAATAAGCAAGAGTAAAAAAATTTTGGAATTATTGTACCAGCCAATTTTTTCATCCTATTTGTTTATGTGATAATTTTTCAAAATTCATTTAATTATGGCGAGAATTTATTTTCACAAACGCAATAACATGTAAGTAACTATTCAAAATTTCTATTCAGTAAGTGTGTTGAAAAAAAAAATTCAATTTACGGTGATGATAGTAATACTTACTCTATCTAATTCTTCTTTAGTATTATCCTCAATGGCCCTAATGTCTGCCATTGTTAATCCTGACCAACGGTCCATCCAGCAGAAGACTTGTCGATGGAAATTGGTAAATAAACGTCTTTCCGCCTTCTGGATAAAGTTTTCAACTCGGGTCTGCAGACCAAACCACTTAAACTCACAAGTTACCAATTTGTAACAAGTCATTACAGGCTGAACATTATTTTTCCAGTCCTTGCCAACCAGCGGCCCTCGGCCCGTCTTTTTGGAATGGAACGTAGATGGATCTTCATCCGCTTTATAATCGGCACTTGCTATTGGATCATTAGCTATGTCTATGTAAACAACTTCTCGAATTTTCAATTTATCAGCAGGTAATTCGTGCACCTAAAATTATATTACATTGACCGGTTAGATTATCCCAATGATTAGATAAGATGAACGATTCGTGTTCGAGATAGTAGGGCAGCTCATTGATTTTTTGACTTGAAAATTGAAGATGCTTCAGCGCTATTAAAACAAATAATGGAGAACCCATATTTTAATGACAACGATACAAAACTTCAATGTATTCAGCTTGCAGCATAGCTAATAGTGACTAATCCAATCCAATTTTTCAAGTCAAACTTCAATCTGTTGTCTATATTGAATAGTTAATGAGAGCTTACATTATTTTGGTTTCCTACATCTCCAATGTGGAACGATTCAATCATAATAATAAAATTGTCCTTCATGTATCCTGGGTTCTGAAAAGCGGTGAAAAGGTTACTTCAGACAAATAGAAATATGAGTATGAATCCATCAAACTAAAGCATGCACCTGTTTAGAAAAATAATAGAGATAATTCGCGATATGACTCAACCGATATCAAATAACATCACACGCAGTGAATTTATTAATCTAAGCACATTTAATATATTTGCTATCCATAGGCAAGGCATTTCTTCACTGGTAAGAGTTGATATCATCAAAACCAAGGTCATAGCCTTGCCGAGGATAGCTCGTTTATGTAAATGAGCATATTTGGTGAAATTAATGTTTAGAAATAATTTTATATATCTTTGCACAAACGAAGCAGGCAAAAACGAAGGGATCTTAAATCATCAATGATTTTGAAAATTGATGATTACACATTTTACATTGCAGCATAAACTCCAAAACAACAAATGGTCTGTATTTCTATGCGAATAATATTGAATGTGACCTTAATAGATAATACTTAGTAATTGCCAATTACAGTTATCACTGTTTTGCAGTAGGGATAAGCATTCCACGCTTCTTCATGTATTTCCAAAGAGTTTTTTGGTAATAAGAGACGGATGAATGCTGGCACTTTGCTTGCTAAATGGTAGATTTTATACGTGTATTGCCCTGAAGAGTACTTTCCTCCAAGCAACGGATAGTCTGTGAATGGCTCATTTTTCAAAACTTCTATTCCTTCTCCACCTCCTGTGTTGTTTTTACTCGCCTCAGCGACAGAGTAAAGTTGTGCCACCTGGTACTATAAACATATAATAATTAATTGAAAGAGATATAGGAGAATAGTAATTTCATCAAGCATGAAATGAGGAATCATGTTGCAACTTCTGTTTTTATCTTATATCTCAACCGAAATAATTCGAACTAGATACATATAAGGTGCAAATAAGTTTACAGACAAACACCTGGATTCAATGATATAAACTTAATCCAATGAAGAATCTCAAGTAACAGATAGGCTTGATATAATTATCATGAAAAGAAAACGACTGGACATATTTATCTTGGATGTGTTACATGCAATTGCTCTGCATATCACGTAGGGACAACCGGTAAAATTGATATCTAATTTTTTTTTAAACTGGCAATCTAATAGCAGTGTATTCGGCATATCTAAGCAGCGTGTAAGATCCCGGAATGTTACTGTGCCGTACAATTAAATGCGTAGAAATACGGAGTAAACAATGTTTAGGTGAGTTGTGACTTGGAGATATTACGCAATGTCTGGAAACGTTCAATTAACATTTGCTTCCTAGCATATGAATGAAGAGGCAGGTTTTAAAATGGTGAAATAAAATGAACCCAGAATATCCAATAATATTCAATCTTCATTATTGACTTACCTCTTCGACGGTGAGGGGAAGAGTGACACGGCTGTGAACAAAAACAATATAGAGTATTACAATACTGTCAAACTTTAACACTTTGGATCTGTGGCCTTGAACTGTTTTCTCCTAGCACCAAATGGCACATACAATGAAAACACGAGTTACTTTACTGCTTGCAATATGACTAATCAAAAAATAATCTATACATTAGCATAAAATATCGAAGTATTTGGACGTAGTTTATTTCTCTCTCTTTTTTTTTGTTACGCTAGCCCCTTCTTGCGCCAATACCCCTCAGAAAATTGTAGGGATGAGGCTGCCCTCCCCCCTACCCGTCGCCGTTAAAGATTAGCAACCACCCTCCAGCTTTTGATCAGAATTTGAAGAAATCCAGCCATACGGCTTAAGCGAACTACCTCGATATAAATTAATCGAAAACACTCACAATTCCTTGATCAGCATTTTAGTCAGCAAAGCACATGGACCGGAGATAAATTATCTTTGACGGGGAAAAGGCCACCCTTCCTTCGCTAGGTTCGCTATCTCTTTGCCAACAGCTACACACACACTACCGCCGGCTGCGACTTGCTAGTGCTGCTGCCTGCTGGCACGATACCGCCTCCCCGCCCATTCCACACTCGCAATGACGTCATTCTGTACACTCCGTAACAGAAGTTTTATTTACTAGCTATTCGCGATAGCCTTGTTACAACTGGAAAATAAATCAAGCATATGAATCGGAGCAGACCTCAGACGGGGAATCCAAATGATTCGCTGCAAATTTTAAATTGATTGTCGGCCACATTTACGGTCTGAAATCATGAGGCTGATTTTTTCAACCGAAAAAACTTGCGTCGTATGTAACTAGAAAGTATACGTATATATGTATACACCGCAGTATGTTCGCCTCGAAGAATTGAAAATATCTGGAAATCGATTCTATGTATTCAACGTGGTGTTGCATTTTATTGTAATGGATTCTGTTTAAAGATTTACGATTAATAACGTAATAAGCAAAAATACGTCGTTTCAAAATATTTCCTCAATCATTACAGGCTTCGTGTCGTAGATTTGATCAATATTGTAATCGATGTTTTCATTACTCAGTTATAGGTTTTTTTTTCCATCAGTTGGTACTTGCTCGTCAGAGACGCATAATATCCCTGCTACCTTCGCTCCTTTCCAGTTCTGCGTTCGCGCTACAAACACGTGGCTGGAGTTTTAGTTGTCGAATTTAAGGTGAAACATTGAATAAATCACGTAAGTAAAAGCTCTAATACGTCTATCCAGTATTACTGTAATTTATTATGATACATTTATCCAACAATCCAGCTCCTGAGTATTGATAACCGTACCGGGTTGCATCTCGGGGTACCCAAACGTCGCCGCCTCTTCTCGATAATTCTGCTTTGTATCGGATATATTTTCCACCTAAAATACGTTAACATTTAAAAAAATAAGACTACCCACACTTGTACCGCGAATTACTGCCCGATTGGTTGAAAATTTTGCTCACATCATCGGAAAATACAGTATACCTTTTCTCACTATCTTGTGTCAAGTTGCACAAGACCTGCAGGCATGGTGAAGCAAAATTATAGGTTGTAATTCGCGTTCACATTACAACTTTTCCATAAGATTGGAATATCCGTTTCCTATGTTTCATTTCTCAAGAATCTTCGATTACACTAATGAATTCCATCTGTAAATAAAAGAAAACAAAATAAACGTATATATAATCTGTTCATTTCTTAAACGCTAGTCGCATTATTCGCAGCCTATATACAAAATAACAAGTTTTATTTTTGACTTTTTGAAAAATACGATTCTGAAGTACAGTTTTGAAAAGCCCAACTTGTAACATGATTAACCAAATGTTTCTTTTCTTTGCTATCCAGAATGCCCTTGGCTCGCGATTTCCTGCATCCCAGTCCAGCTGAGGAAAAGAGGCGCCACAAGCTGAAGAGATTGGTCCAGAAGCCGAACAGTTATTTCATGGATGTCAAATGTCCTGGTTGCTATGCAATCAAGACTATCTTTTCGCACGCGCAGCGTGCTGTTGAATGTGACGGATGCCGCACCATCCTCTGCACATCTACCGGGGGCAAGGCTCGCCTCACCGAAGGATGCTCTTTCAGAAAGAAGCCCCAATGCTAATGTATTGGACTCGCCTAATGACTACCTTTACATTCAATAAATAAACATTTCAAAAAGGAAACAAAAAAATTTAACTCAAGTGTCTGTTACTATGCTCATACCTTCCATTTTGCATCGAATCCAGATTTAGCGTGGTGTCATTTTCAAATATACCATTTAAGCTGTATTGAATAACAATACTAATTTTAATTTACTGTGTTAATATTATATAAATTTCCAAGCTGACAAATATCACACACTAATCTTGTGAATTTGTCTGCATTTGAATACTGATCAAATTATTCATGAACATGGGACTTCCTGGCATTTGCAAAACAGTAAATACATCGAAATTATCTCATGTAATCTAGTGTCATACTGGTAATTTACAAATTATGAAGAGTAAATTTTTATTCCAATTGCAAGTTAGTGTAGACACTGAAGCCTTGTAACAATCTTATGTTAGTGATATACTGACTAGTTGGTTAATTTCTTCTACTCACAATCAGTATAAAACGGTGTCACAAATATCTCAGACGTACTATGTGGAATTACCCAAAATCCTGTGCTGTAAAATACGTATGTGGTATATTATCAAGCTTAGTAGTTTATATGTATATCATATTTCTTCATTTTATTATTTATACATCATGGAGCACACAATTTAAATATGTTTGCGGCTATTCGAAAACAATTATGTTGAACACGATTTGTTTCAATATTATACACTATCACTTGTGTTCGTAGCAGATTTCAGTGAGAGTATATTGTTTCAAACAAATGATCTCTCGTGGAATTTCGTATTTCCTTTTGTAATGTGAGCTGAAATAGGTTGCATAATTTAGTGTAACATTTTAACTCAATCATAACATGTACAAGGTTTTAAAAATGTAAACAATTTCAAGAGAAATCTGGACAACGCATCCATTATAATTAATTTAATAATTAGCAATAAGATTCATATTTCTAAGTTCTTGGGTCGGGAATGATGGTGTTATTCACGAATGCAGAATCGCATCATAAGCGGCAAAGACTCCTGACGCCACCTCCACAGATCGTGACTTTAGTGACAGCTGTAACAAGAAGTATATGCTGCTGTACAAGTCAGAAAAAATGTAACTGATCAATTCCAAAATTGAATCGTACCAATAATAGATAGCTTCTAAATTGAGTTGCAAAACCATACACAAAAGAATTTCAATATCAATACTTACTGTGACATTAGGGTTGCCTGGTTGAATTTTGAGTTCGTTAAGAACCCAGACGTTATTGGTCAGCTTGAGGGATTGATAAAGCATATCTTGCCCTTCAACGTTTCTTTTGGCTATTGTAAACACGTTATTTTGTTGCATCTTCTGTACTACCTGATCGGCAGTGAGCATAACTCCAGTCAACGTGTATTGTACCTATTATCACAAAAAGTGACAAACACATCACATCTATTGAGATACGAGTTTCTTCCAATATCAGACAATTTCAACTAAATTGAAAAAGTCGTTTATTAATCAATTGAAGTAATCTGTTTCTAAACATACGTATAGTTCAAACAATGAGCATCAAGCACCAGTTTGATATACTTCAGTAGGAATATAAATCATACTATAGGCTATTCAATATCTGTAAAACATACCTCATTTTGAGCTGGAATATCTTTCCAAGTGGATAAGAAAATTCTTTTATCCAACTGTCCATCTTCAGTGAAGAACACGTTCATTGGTACAAGACAAGCAAAATAGAAGATGCCAATGTTATTCTTCATCGCAACTTGCAGATCATTCAAAGGATCCATTCGCTGCACAGCACCAGCCGTTGACAGGATAACGCTTGTTTCAATACTAGCACCCGGGTTAAGAGGACCACCGACTTGCAATGGTGCAGCTGGCGTTAAACCAAAGCTGTTTTTGTTGAGTTGAATTGCAAATCCTCCCATGGGCTGCATTGCTTTATTAGAGAATGTCATATCCATACTGATTTGTCCGTTCCTGGTGGCAAAAAAGAGCATTATTTGTACAATTTCCATGAAGTCGGTGATATGCATGAGCATTTTTCACAGTTCTTACTTTCTCGAAAACGTCCCCCAAACATCGAATCCCTTTCCTTTCTCAGCTGGCAGCCAATTCACTTTAGGTGGTATATAGGACGTTGGTGCCTGACTGAATCCAAATATATCGCCCAAAAGGCCAGTGGTGGTTTGAGATATGGCGGGTGCGCTGATAGGGTCATTAGAACCTAAAATACCATCAAGTCCCCCTCCCAACAGATCTAAGCCCAATCCAGATTGCGACGTTGGTGCAGGTGTTACAACGCTTGGACCACCTTTCAGGAAAATAATATTTGCATGAGAAACTATATCTTCTGTATGAAAATGATGTAAAAACCTGTGACGTTAATTTTATTTAGGTTTCATGAGTCATCTGCACTCACTAATGTCCATGCTGAGGAGATCTCCGATCAGCGAATCCTGAGCAGGTATAACTTGTGACTGTGGCTGCGGAACTCGCTGTACAGTATCTTCGTTGGAGTTGCTCCTAGCTGGAAGTGATTTTCTGGCACCAGCAGCTCTTCCCTCCACAAAGGCTGTTGGTGGTTTGTGATAAACAGAGGCTAGACTGGATATGTGACAAATTAGTTCATCTAGAAGCGCGGGTTCCAAAAGGTCAGTTTCTTCGGAAATCAGTGGCTTCTCCGCTAATACGACTTCCTTGGCAGCTGCTGGATCTGTACTGAGTAATCTCCAGTAAATGAAGCCACGGTCTCGAAGATCAGGATTGTCGGAGTCTTGAGTAGCAAGACTGAGTACTTGTTGTACCAGCTCTTGAGTGTCGGTGGGCCGCTTCAGGAATAATTTTACAATCGCTGTGAGCAGCTGCAATTGTACCTGCGTATTTTCATCGTGAAATCCTTCTAGGAAACTCTCTAGTAATTCATCGGCATTATCGATTCTCTCCGCGTATTCGCCTATTATCCAGATCATTGACGCTCTTGCTTCCGGCTCGTCTAGAGTGTCCAAATTTTCACACAGGGTTGATATTATACTCTCGTATTTGTTGGGATATTTTCGGAATATGTCCTTGATGACAACAATTGCTTCTTGGACCACGTAATTGACCTGAAACAATAGGTATACATCGTTAGTAATCTTGTAGTTAATAACGCGATGAGAATTGTAATAAATAGTTAGTATTTTGCAATTCAATATTTCACAAAATTAAATTCAATAGCGTGATTTAATGGAGATCTCTAGATGTTCTCAGATTTCATAAAATTTTTGTACCTCTAAATATTTTATAAATTTATGGATCTCTAAATTACAACATACTTTTGTTTGAATTAAATCCAGTAAGGTAGATACGCAGCGTTCAGCAGAAGGTTCAACTTTGATGGCGCAACGTCCAATGGCTCTAACTGCTTTCCTGACGAAATCTACGTCAACTTCAGTAGCATATTCTTTCAACTCGGATAGAACTTGAGCAATGTTTGCTTGAGAGGCCAATCTGATCATGATATCTAATTTTTCAAGTTTCACATAGATGGGATCGTTGTACTTGACAAAAAATACCTTCATTTCATGTTTCAATATATCTGGCCTTTTCTGGACGATCAGATTGATATTCCTTAAAGCTACATATTGAACTTCAGGCTCGGAACTAAGAAGGGTAACTAATGGTGGTGCTAATTTTTTAGTCAGCGTACCAACGAAGTCAGACTCTGATTGCAGCATTTCCATAAGCTTCATCAGAACCTGAAAACCATACGTAAACAACATTATTGAAGATGATCAGCTTAAAGACCATACATCTTTATTAAATAACGTGCCAAAAGCATGTGCAAGTGTAGTAAGTGTGATAACCTTGACAGCAGACAGAACTACTGCTGCGTTTGCATGGGCGAGACGCGGCGTGATCCGTTCGCAGATACTCTGTGCCTCACGATCGTCTTTTGGAGAATAGTTGGCTAGTGAATCAAGAATGAAAACTTGTCCCCATTCCGTACATTCGTTCAAGGCTGTAAGCAGCTTATTGATGGTCTGCGCATTCATCTCTACCAACGGCTGTCCACTGGGGCTTGCTTCATTTATCTCAGATAGCGCCGCAACAGCATTTGCAACGACCTTGTTAAAGAAGATATTGTCAGCAACAGAATCGAAGTACTGAAAACTTGAGATGAGATGGGACATGGGACTTAAAATGCATTAATCGTAATTGATTTTTCCGCATATTATTATTATAATTATTTTTATTTATTATTAAAAAAACCCATTTTATTAAAACGTGAAAACTCTTTTTGGACTGAAATGCTCGTAATTAGAGCTGAAAATCTTGTTGTAATGCAAGAATATCACGAAGTTATTTACCATAGGATTGCTGTCCGATAAAAGATCCTTCAGTTGATCCAGAAATCCTTGGTCTTCAACAAGTGCTGCATTAATGTCATACAGCTTGGCGACGCAAACAGCAGCTGTCTTGCGTACGTACGGATCCTCGTCTTTCAAACACTTTCGAAGAGGTTCGCAGAGGTATTCAGTAATCTTATCCACTCGAATGCAGCCCATGGTGCGTACAGCCAAAGCTCGGATCAGGGGGTTCGGATCCTCACAGTCCTACGCAAAAATCGGGCAAGCCAGGGATTCAAGTCTAGTCACAGCAGTGGCTATCTATCTCAACCCGTGAGTTTTGAAAAATAGAAAAGGGTATGTGTACCTTTGTCATCGGAGATGTCGCTAGCTCCTTTTGCGTGTCAGAACGAAAAAGGACAGATTGGTCACCGTCACCATTTTTAGTGCTTATTAGTTATAAATATTAATCACTTATCTTAGTATGCAAATAAATTGATAACATTTTTCAAAGAACACGAGCCCAAGTGATTATAAGTATGAAAACTTCAAAAAAATTATACATCCATATACACAATAACCAATAACTTACACTCGTGGTACTTAAAAAAATGTGCAATTGAATCAATAATTAGTTCAATACTTTTTGCACTGCAGATTAATCATAATGATAACTGATATGAATATGTGTGAGATGAGAAAAACTTGAGACGAAGCAAGATGAAAAACAAATCACACTTTACTATTGGGTAATGGCATCCAAAACACTGATGGAACTCACCAGCGGGCTGCAGTTTTCTTTCCAATTTTGAGTTTAAGGCATCCCAAGTACAACAAACATGCAATTCTGACAGTACTTTTTGAATTACCTTATTTTAATCAAGTAAAATGTTGGCTTTAATGAGTGATCGAATTCGAATATAATTTGAGTGATACGATGCTCTAATTGCAAAGTACATTATTTCCAATAAACAATCTCTGTATTTTTTTAAGTTAAATAATCAAATAAATGTGAATTCAATAGCCCAAATATAACAATTTCTATAAATTTCTTATAAAAATATTATACTCTGCATTTTACTTTGAAATGATCCGTGAAATTATACATGGACATACATATTCTTCACACATGAAAGAGACGATTTTTGCAACATGCCATCAGAACTACATGATTATGTGAGAAATCAATTAAAAAATATAACACCGTTGTCTTCAATACATCGTATCAGAGAACATCCCTATTTACAGTACGAGAAGAAAATTGTCGCCCACTTGCGAATGTGATATTAATTTTGAAATGAAATTACCCTAGTGATACAAAAAAATGAGCAATGATGAGATGAAAGAGATAGTGATCTATCGTTGTATCCTGTTTAACAGCTTGCCTCGAAGCCTGTTCAATATACTCGCATAATGACCCGTGCATACAATATAAAAGTACATTTAAAAAAGAGTAAAAAGTTTGTTAGTATTATGAAATTGCTGGCAAAGTATAAACATGAAGAAAGTTCTAAACTACGTTACCTTAACAAAGGTGTTGACAGCCATGATCGCCATGTCGGGTTGACTTTTAGCATAGTTCATCAGGTACAAGTATACCAGCTTCTTCAATTCCAGGTTATCCGTCTGCATGCAGTTTACAACATCAGGAAAAAGCGCGGAGACATCTTTTCCGACCGTCATCGAAGCAATCACCTAAATAAAGAGCAACAAAATATTCGTCTTTAGTCAGTTCCCAAATTAACAGTCAGTGAATTCTGTGTTGATAACAAAATAAATTAGAATAGTACCTTTTTGACTGCTTCTTTCTTCTTTTCTTTTTTATCATTGTTTAACTCAGATTTCAGCTCAAAGATTTCACCTTTCTTCGTGGTTGTAAAATACTTCGAATCAGTCATTGTTACTGTTGGAAATATTGTTTCAAGATTAAACACAGTTACAGCAGACACTAATGCTGATTTTATGCATGCGCAGTTTGCTATTCATTCACATCGAATTGGTGAGGTAACAAATGTCAGAACTTCGAACAAATTTGACACGTTAGTAGATGGATCAATGTGTAACATGTCTATAGTACGATCACGCTACTCTGGAGCACGAAAAATCAATGTTCTTAAAAAATTACTCGATTGCCGAAACAGCTGTCTTTGTGAAATGGGAAAAGAAAATGTGCAAAAATCGGAACGATCGATATTGGTTTGCAGCGATAAATCTAATGGTAAACGATTACGGTGAAGTGAATTTTATACGCCTGTAGGTCCACGACGATCCATTAGTAGGCGGTACCAGATAAATTAAACAAGATATGACCAAAACTCGACCGAAAGAACGAAGCTACGATTTTTATTATTCCGTATATAACCTAAACGAAATATAATTTCTCAACATAATTATAGCAATTTCCAGTTACCTGAATAGCTATAAAAATTCTGAAATGATGAACGAACCGTCTACTGACAGCAGAATCAACGCCCCCGGCGCTACTTGTCGTACACCATTTAACCAGAACAGAGCATGCGCTGTTGGCTGTCCCCTACCAACTTAAAAGATCGGTATCCTGCGGTAAAAAGCAAATTATTGTTTTACAATTTACAGTACGTTTAATGTGATAAAGATTACACTAGCCTATTTTACACTTACTCAAACCAAAGTTTTCACCTCCAAAGTTGAATCAAGCGTATATCTGTTCTCGAATTTAATAATCTTATGACACATGTATGCGATGTGATTTTCAGGAGGTTATGATCAATCATCATGCCATGTGCAGAAGCATAAAGTGAAAATGATGTGAATTTTAAACACGAAATTGATGAACGAAAATGGAAGTACTACGAATGTTACTTGACTTTGGGTTGGATTATAAATTCCTCCTGGGTTTGGGAATAGGATTTAGTTACAGTATATTCAAGTTGCTACGAAACAGCTCTAGCAGTAAGTCTGATTTGGACGAACAACATAACGTGGTTTGTAATTGTTTCATAAAGTATTACACTGTGTATAGAGACAAATATTTGTTGAGATTTTTGTACTCCTACTCCTAATATTTTTGTACATACAGATATTTAGCGATGCTGATAGCAACTACAAGCTGGTATTGGTTATCAGAACTGACTTGAAAATGGGCAAGGGGAAAGTCGCAGCACAGTGTTCTCACGCAGCTGTCGCAGCTTATAAATTAGCTACGAAGCACCCACAAATTCTCAGGGAATGGGATGATTGCGGCCAAGCTAAAATAACATTGAAGGTAAAATGAAATGACTTGTAATCACCGATAAGCAAATGCGAAACTTTCAAATCTCACTAATTATTATTACTGTGATCATGTGATCTTATATTTATATAGAATGGTCTTCCTAGAATTGCTTGTAATACTTAATATTTATTTTCCCTTGTAGATGAGTGTGTAAAATCGAAATTCAAAAAGTTTACTTAAAGACAACATAAAAAATGACTTCTATTGATTTATTACTTCTAATGTCACCTATGCTTGTTTTTCAGGTGGACAGTGAAGTAGCTTTACTTGAACTAGCGAAGCATGCCAAGGCAATAGGTCTTCTATCTAACGTTGTCAGAGATGCAGGTCGAACTCAGATAGCATCTGGTAGCAGAACTGTTTGTGGGATTGGTCCAGGTCCTGAAGAATTAATAGATCAGGTGACAGGACACTTGAAATTATTTTAACATTTTATTGATAAATAAAGCATATTTTAAAAAAAGATTCGATTTCTTCCATAAATATGATAAACTGCTAAGATATTTCGATAAACTTGTGGATTAAGTGTCAGTAGAACAATTGAACGTTATGAACACGTCAGATTGTTACTGCAGGCATGCGATGATGGAATGTATTATTATATTTCATGATACATAATATCTTACACACAGAAGTCTTATGGATAATATGTTACATTTTTCTTTTTCGTTCAAGCATATGGAAAAAAGTGTTGAATACTGACTGGATGTCTTCTTCGAGAGCTGTTTCATATTTTCAACACAGCAGTAACATGTTACATTCATTTGTACAATACTAAACTATCAGTCATTCAATACTGTTGCCCCGTACAATTTCCAGATGCATAATACTAGAGTTAAATATTCCAAATTTCTTACACTAACGCGATACTTGATACCATTCCTATTTAAACTATACTATATTTGTTAAATATGTAACCATATGCATTTAATTTCATCCTGTTTTCCAATATTTAACACTAATCTCCGCACAAATATTTTAATCTGCAACGGACACAACATAAATAATTTATACTGGGGGTGGGGGAGCCTTCCTATGTATTTTATTAGAGCTTGTCGCACTGCACTGAGATTCGGCAATCGATCTACCATCTGCTTCATCTCTTCGGCATAATTCCGGTTCATTTTGCAACCAATTTTGAGTCTGGCTATGGGTTGGCCTAGAAATCTGACTCTGATCATTATCTTGGACAGAACCAACCTCCTCAAGGAGTTTAGACAGAGATGGTGCTAGACCAAGGCCCAAGTTTCGTTCATGGTATACTTCAGAGATCGTTGGAGTCAATTCTCGAGTTAAACTAGTCAATGATGTTGCTAGGTTTCTTAAATTATGAGGATGAACTTCTGATGGTTGAGAACCTTCAGTCTGCGGATTGATGTCTTCAGTAGAAGTGGGGTGGCGAGGTTTTCTAGGCGAGCTAGGCCCAACTTCTGTTCTCACACTTAACCTTTCAAGAACAGTAGCAGGTAATGGTGGAAGTGGTTGACGGCGCAAGACAGTTGCATGTCCGCTTTCCCAATCCGTTGCTGAACTGCTGGAACTAGAACCAGGTCTGGGATTTTGGTCAGAATATAAATTTCGGATACGTGTTTGATGATTCAAATTCAATGCAACCGGAGGACTCGGTGTGAATGCAGCGTCTGACTCTCCTATAAAAAATATAGCAGGCATTAAGATGGTAAATAACTTGGGAACCATTGCTTTACTTTGTCAGTCGTGTAAGCGAATGTCCTTCAATACCTCCACAGTTGCTCCGAGATGGTTGAACAATTGGAATATTAGGTGCTTCGGTAGTTTTCCCATCTGGTTCCCCACGACGACGTACATAACTTGCAAAAGCTCCTCCGAGTCTGGGTGGATCGGGCGAAGTTTTCTCAGTTTGTGATACTGAAGCTAGACTTTCCATTGAGCTGCTAGAATCTAGGCTAAGACTTTTGGGAGCTTCTTGGGTATCTGTCAAAAGTGAAGCATAACGAACAAGATGAAAATTTCAGCCTTTTGACCTTCTGGTACTCAGTGACATACTTTCCTACTGTACGAATTACTTGATTCCCTTGAAGACTTGACAAGTCATTCAATAAAAATGTCTACCCACCAAACAAAGCTAGCAGTGCTTGCAGTGCAAATTGAACAGCTCGGCGTGAAGCTTGCTTTCCAGTTCTTAATGTAACTTCCGATTGTCCCACTTCCATCAAATCAAATCCTAAACTGGCAAACAACTCGTGCGATCCTGCAGCCCGCCATACTCTGACAGGTAAACTAACTTCTTGACCTTCAGTTGCACAGCTTGCTCTTCGCATTGCAGAGATCACATCCTCAGCAGCTTCGGGTACCTTTTTTGTATGAAAAATGATAGTCAAAACCAGAAAGAAGGGAATAATACGAAAATGAAGTAAAGTCATTGAAATAAAATAGTGCTATGTGAATTTTGAAATATCATCACCATACCTGTAAAAGTCTGACGAGAGCGTGTAAAGAAGCAGGTCCTAATCCGAGTAATGCTTGTAAGCTGGCACTACATCTGGTTAATCTCTCTTCAGGGTCACTTTGTGGGAAAAACACTGACGATGGGATTCCATTACCAGCTGGTTCAAATCTGAACCCAACTGACATGAGCAATTCTCGCCAGCCCGCAGCCTCGCCAACTTTATTCTCAATACTACGCTGTGTTGTATACATTGCGTTTTTCTGGCCACGGTGTATTCTTTGCAAAGATTTCTCAACTAGATGCAGTGTTACTCTTAATGCATCTCGACTCTGTTCTGGACCACTTCGTATAAGCTCTGCCAAAGCTTGACCCATGAGTGCCACCTATACAGTTATAAAGTCATGTTATCTGCTGTGCGTTTTTTTGAAGAATCAATGAGTGATTTATTTATAATGACTAAACAATCCAATTTAATAAAAAGTAACATAAAATTTACCTTATTCGAAAGTCGAGCGTCTCCACCAAGAAGAAGCCATCCTGCCCAGTTAGAAGGGTGTGCGAAATGTCTTGTATGTTGTACAGTTTGCATGGCCTCAGCCAATGCCCTAGAAGCTCTAGCACCTTGCAGCATTGCACTATAGAAAGCTCTCAACAAAATGCTACCTGCCGTTGGTGGTACAGGCCACATTCCTATTAGTACGCATTGTGCTCCTGTGCCCAGTAAAGTTTTCGCCATTTGTTGGATTCCATCAGAACTTACACTTGTATTTTCACCTCCGCTCCAGCAGTGACCACTTGATATTACAACTAGACGGGCTGATAATCGCAATCTTGAAATATCTGAACAGGTCAAAAGGTATTCTGATTTGTCGGCTTGTTCCTCGCGTTGATCAGCAGTTAAAGCTATGCTTGCAGATTTCCAAAAAACAGGGGTTGTCAGATGAACGCATTCAGCGTCTGGTAATGCTCTTAAAACAGCTGATCTTGTAGCTTCGTTGCCTGTAAACAAGATTATACTTAAAAATTGTTAATCCGTATTTTATCTTATAATATGCAACCAAATTTGTTGCTATTTCTTGATACAGGAAAAATTTGATATTTTTTTTTATAAGATAGTGTGGAAATAATCATTTGACGTGGTATACCAATTAATGGTCGGGACTCTAGAAGCTCTGCAACAATTCCAGCTTCTGTTTCTGCAGATATAACGCTTTCTGGCCATCCGTATTCTTCTCTGATTTCATCGGGCACATTCGGATTTCCTGCGACTAGCGCAGCTACCGTTGCTCCACCTTCTGGCATCGGGATTCTTGATCTCCGCCTCAATGCTGCTAGTGATGGGACAACCAGTAGAGAAAATCTCTCACAAAGATAATCTTCACCTGGACTTGATTGTAGCGCAGGTAGAGGAGCCAAGTATAGAGATTTCTCGACAACCAGTATAAGTTCCTTTCTTGTTGGTGGTAGAAGATCTTCAAATGGTGCAAGGAGAAGGTCGTAGAGGCTTTGCACATGAGCAGGAGCTTGCCAAACTGGCCCTTTAACTCCTATGCCCCAACGTGCACTTCCAGCACGCGAGCTTACCGATCCCACGCTGAATAAACTACTCAAGCTGTAAGAACTTGCATTTAAACGATGTCCTCTTGATGGTATTTTTCCAGGTTCTTCCACAGACTCGCTTGACTCTCCCAATAACGCTTCACGAGCCAATGAAACTCTTCTCTCCAAACTTACCCCATCTTCTAGCGTTGCAGAGTGAAATCTGAGCAGACCCCGACCAGGTGCTAAACACCACGCATGTAATTCAGTTTCTGCTTCACTGAAGTATAATATAATACCTCGCTGTCTGTCTATTATTTCTGAATAATGTGTGGCATCATCTAGAGTTCGATTTTTACATCTCCGAGATCTTTCTGCCCAATTTAGAGCTTCCTCGGGTCTATTCAAACTTACTAAAACTTTCTGCAACATTCTATATGTATTGGAAAGTAAATCTGCTCTGCTTGGCTGTCCAGAAGGAGGAGGTGGACAACCGTCCAAAGATTCTAATAAATTGGCTGCCCTTTCAAACTGCTCCACAGATGTTGTAGCTTCTCCAGCTTCCCAATGAACCAAGCCCAATCTGTGTCTCAAACTGGCGGCTTCTTCTCTCCGACCCAATCCCTCAGATAATGAGAGTCCAGACTGCAGATAACTTAATGCTCGCGACAGATCTCCACATAAATGATGAAGACGGCCAAGACTGGAAAAAGCAGCTGCTCTAGCTGGCTGATCACCAGCTGCAGCAGCCAAACTCAATGACTGTTCTTGTAATCTAACAGCTTCCTCAAATTGACCAAGTGCTTCTTGTGTTGCTCCAAGATTTGCACAAGCTCGAGCTTGTAGTCCAGCTGCATCCAATCCTTCCGCAATAGATAGCTCCAGCTGATGGTGTCGTAGAGCTGAGCTCGGATCATCCATGAGAAGATGAACAGCACCAAGACCACTAGCTGCTTCAGCCTCCCCAGCTCTATCACCCAGACCTCTGGCAAGAGTCAGTTGATGCGATAAACAACTGACAGCCTGTTCATGATTGCCCAGTGCAGCATGCACTCTTCCTACATTGAAAATGCCAATTTTAGTTTTACGTGGAGTATAATTTGCACATTTAACAAAACCTACGAAACATACCTAAATCGCCATAGGCTGATCCTCTTGCTTCAGGACTATCAACTTCATGTGCAGCTACTAATCTTTTTTCAAAGCAAACCAAAGCTTGTTGCAAATTTCCTAGAGCCTCACGCGCTCTTCCCAATCCTCTGTAGGCACGTTCTTGATCCCGAATACTTCTAAGTCTATTTGCAGCAATCAGCTGTTGGTCATGACACTTTATCGCCTCTTCAGGATCCCCTAATGCTTCGTAACAGTCGCCCAAATTACCAAGAGCTCTTGCTTTATCAAGTAACGCTGTTGCTGTTGAAAGTGGTTCCAAAGTTGCCAGTTGTTGCTCAAAATATCCAATTGCATCTTCGTAGTGGGCCATGTTAAGTCTAGCTATACCCAAATTTCCTTTTAAAAAAAGAAAAGAATACAAATATAAATAGATCCGACCTTTTGTAAATTCGCCAGTTCAAAGCTGCGTCATATTCAATGCACTACTAGCTTACCTAGAGCTTGGGCTTCAACTCCAGAGTCTGCTAATTCTCTTGCTCGCTCCAATTGTTCCTGGTAACATTTGACAGCATGTGTATACTGACCCAGAGCCATATGAACAGCACCTAAGTTGCCATGGGCTCGACACTCTCCTCTTAAGTCTCCTGCTTCCTGCCTTAATGTCAGTTCTTGCGTATGAAATCCGAGAGCTTTGTCCAAATTTCTCGTTGCTCGATGTGCAACACCCAAAGCTCCGTACGCTGCTGCTTCGAGACTACGGTCGGCTGCTTGTCGCGCAAGACTCAACTGGCGTTGGTGCATTTTTATAGCTTCTTCAGGTTCATCGAGACGTAAAAAGCAATCTCCGATATTGCCCAGGGCTCTAAATTTTCCAGCTAGATGTTTAGTCATATGAGCAATTGCTAAATAGAAAAATTATAAGCTGGTAAAATTCCAGAGAAAGTTTTAAGATAATGTATCCATAAATGTCCAATTTACCTAAATAATATTTCTGGCATTCCAAAGCTGTGTCTAAATTTCCAAGAGCCAAGTGTGCAAGACCTAAGTTGCAGTATGCTCTTCCCATTCCAGATTTATCCTGCAAATCTTTGGCCAAAGCTAAATCTTGATCATAATATCTCACTGCTTGTCGATGATTGCCAAGGCAATAATGGGCATAACCCAGAAAGTGACAAGCTTTAGCTTCCCCCTCTATGTCATGAAGTTCCTGCGATATCATAAGATAGTTTTCATAGTATGGAACAGCTTCTTCAAATCTAGCACGGGATGAGAGACAGTTGGCAAGGTTAAGCAGCGCGCAAGCTTCTCCAGCCACATCTTTCAATTCGCGAGCTATTGCCAAGTGAGCCCGATAATGTCGTAAGGCTGCTTCGTGTCCTTGTACAGCTTGATATGCAACGGCTAAATTTCCATGTGTACTTGCTTCCGAACTACGATCATTGACCTATAATAAATAATATGATTCCGAATTAACTGAAAATAGTTGACAATTCTAAGTAGTTTAATAAAGTAAATCATAAAAGGTACTAAATAACATTGAATCACCTCTTTACTTATCGTCAACTCTTGCTTGTGGTATTTTATTGCTTGTTCGTAATAACCCAATGCATTATAGGCATTCCCAATGTTTCCATACGCTCTTCCCATACCAGCGGTGTCCCCAAGGGCTCTGGCAATACCTAAGTGGGCTTGATGAAGCTTCAATGCTGCATCGTGTTCTCCTAGCAGTTGATACACAATTCCCAAATTACTACAGGCACGTCCTTCTGCTACCTTATCTTTTGTCGTCAGGGCTACATCCAGTTGTCTCTGATGCCAGAGCTTTGCTTGTGCAAGATCACCTATAATCACATCCTGACCTTCGAATAGGATCGATTTTCACTTAATAGCCTTGTATTTGAGCTAATAGGGAATAATTTAATATTAAATTCTTGTGGATCTGGGCAAGGATTACAAAGGGCAATTACTACTTCGTTGATTCCGATCAGAGCTGCAACAACGAAATAAAATTATCTTTTGTAATCACGGTTGCCTCCTCTCTTGACCTGTACTCTCACAGGGTTCGTACGCTTTTTGGAACCCGAAATTCCCTGACTTTTCCAGGTGTTCCAGCTTGAAAATAGGATTTTTTTCAGTAACCTTCCAAGAAATATGCCGCTGATTCATAACAATTTTTTTGCATATCAATACTAATACCTTAAATATTACCTAGTAATTAATTTACTGTCCGACTACTAATTTACAAACAACAGCCAGCGATTTTCAGTAATAAAAAAAATGAAAGGAGGTTTGATATCAAGTAATGTACGTATAAGAACGACTTTATTTCTTCAAGAAACTTAAAATTCCAGTCTTATTTTCGAAATTTCCTGCCTTTTCCCTGACTTTTCCCTGCTGTAAGAAACTCCCTGAGTTTTCCCGGTTTTCCCGGCTTTCCCTGTGCGTACGAACCCTGCCTCAATACATATTAGTGGAAAGCAGAAGACGAAGCTTCGTTAAAAGGACTAACTTTACTTCGTATAATTGAATCAGTATTCAATAGATTTGCGTACTACGATGTCAAGAATTTTTGTAGCTTGCCAGTACTAAAATTACTCACAGTGGAGTTGACTTCAAATTTTGCTGAATTGTAATACTCAATTGTATTGAAGATTAGATTCTATTTGTATTTCTCACGCAATGCTTGTGCCCTGTGATTGCAATACCTGGCGGAAATTATCTGCTTGTATAATGTTATACCATTACCTTGATACCAGAAAAGTAATGATTCGTTAAAATTAATATATTTTGATCACGAGATATGAGAATTCAAAACATATTGAATCTTATGATCTTGTGTTAGTTAGCATGAATTATTACTCTGCTCAAGTAACATGTACCATTGAATTGGGTTTAGAGCAATTATAATGCTCACCTGCGCATCTTGCTGCATGTCCAAGTCCAGCATAGGCTCTTGTCTCCACAACTCGATCGCCAAGTTCCTGAGCTATTCTCAAAACATTTTCATGATAAGCCATAGCTTGACGAAAGTTTCTTCTATAGTGATGTGACGATCCTAAGTTACTGAAAGCTCTGGCTTCTTCTACTCGGTCTCCCAGACGTCGAGCTATTCTCAAATGCTGTGTGTGACAATCAACTGCACTCTCAAACTCGCCCATTGCCAAGTAAACTGCTCCCACGTTACCAATTTCTCTTGCTTCTTGTAGGCGATCTGCCATTTGTTTTACTAATTGAACGCATTGCTTGTGTGATGCTAAAGCATTTGGTAAATCTCCGATAGCTGTATAGACATGCCCTAAGCTCGTCAACGCTGACGCGGCTGCCTGGGTGTCTTTACACTTCATGGCTAAAACCAGTTGATATCTATGTGCTGTTAAAGCTTCCTTGAAGCTACCTTTGCTAAAGTATGCTGAGCCCAAATTGCCATGTGCTCTGCATTCGCCTTGAGTATCACCTAATGAACGTGCAACACCTAGAAATAATCTTGCATATTACTAAAAATATCATGTATACAAAGCAGACCAAGGTCCAAATTTTAACCGTACAGCTGAAGATGGTATCAGATGATTTTCGAAAATTGTACCTAAATCTTGTTGCATGTAACTGATTGCCTTGTCCAACGAATTGAGAGCCCAGTAAGCACTAGATAGGGCAGAAAAGACGGAACCCCTTAATTTCAGACTGCATGTTCCAATGGATAACGCTGCTTCTAAGACACCAGCTGCCGCTCGATATTGCCCAGCTCCTAACAGCTCTTGCCCAACTACAGATATAACTACAAATGGTGATTCATCCAGTTTCATTGCCCTGAGTTGTTGGAACGTTGGTTCTAGGGTTGTGCGTAAAGGTGATTTCAACGAAGCTTCCACCAATCCGGACAACAGTTGACAATTGGATGAATCCCTTGCCAAGCCAGCACTAAAAGCTGCCAAGGCTTCTCCATGTCTGCCTAGGCATTGGAGGGCTACTCCTTGCCGATAATATGCCTAAGAATAAATTGAACAATGTGTTTTAGAAACAGTTGAAAGTGATGGAAACGTTCGATTTGAGTTTATTATTTAGTAATAAATAGGAAAGGTATAGCATTTATACTTTATGCCATTGGGGATTCAGTTCCGTTGCTCTTACTGCATCTTGTAAAGCTAGAGCAAATTGTCCCATCTTTAAACGAGCCGCAGATCTATTTGAGTACAACACGTGACTAAGAGAGTCTAAGGCAAGGGCTTCCGAGTACAGAGTAGCAGCTAGGGGGTAGTCTCCATTCTGGCAAGCTGCGTTACTTCTGCGCACTGTTTCCAGAAACAGAGCCCGAGATCCAGCGGCCAGGGCCGACGTACCTTCGGGCTCCACCTAATGATACCAAGTTATTATTATTACTTTGTGGAAAGAGTGTGTACTCGCATTTTAAGTTCAATATCTTGTAAGTAGACTAGACTTGAAGTTCTTAAGTATTCAGCTATTATTATACTGGTTTTAAATATGTTGATAATGAAACTTTATCACTATTTTTTTTTTTTTAATATCAGCTGCGAGCATTTTTCATAGTTTGAAGAAAATAGTACCGGTAAAAAGGTATCAGATTGTTTTTAGGAGAGTCCGTTTATCATTTGGTAGTATTAAGCATTGAAAAATCTGCTGTGAATTTGTTAAAAGCAGGATAATATTTGTTTTTAGATGGAATTGTTTCATGACTAGTCAAAGATTGCTGGATAGTACATAAAATGGTAAAAAATACGGGATTGAACTTGTAATTACCTCAGAGATATCCCTATGAGACATTGTTTAAGACGAGCCGGTAGCATCCTCTTTCATGGGCATTATCTGAGTCGGAGGGGGTCCATTAGATAAGGCCCTTTTCCAGGGCCCTAACTCTTGCCAACTAGTTTAGTGATTCTGTAATAGTTCACTCAACACAATTGACAAACTTTCCAGCAATCACAATTTGTCACCAAACTCGTCATTTAACAGGTAATAAGAGTACGGTTTGTTTATGATATTATGAATCTACTGAGTTGATTAAAAAAAGGGGGAAAGGTAGGCGTCTAAGGGGGGAACCCACTGCATTCCTAAGGTACAGCCATCTTGGAATGTGACCCCAGGTCTCCCCACTTAAAGCCACTAAGTGGGGTGGCAGGTGAGAGGGGCCTTAGGCCCAAGTCCCAAGATCTCCTCACCTCCCTCAGGTTCCCGCATTCACTACTACCATACTCTGCATAAATATACACCCGAGGTTCAGCCGACAATGCCTCTAATACACCTGCACACCCTCCCATAGAGCCAACTTTCGTTGAGATTGCATAAACACTTGTCGGTGCTTGACGAGAAGAATGCTAGCACAACAACAATCCCAATAGAAGCTTGAAATTTGCATCGATATCAATAAATTACACACATTCAATGATTTTTGCAGATTACACGACTCTTGATGTACCTCAGTTCTTAAAATTACCATCAAGCAGTGTTATTGAACGTTTCGGAATAATTATTATCCATGCAATAACAACAATTTCATTGTGATGTAAATATTCATGTGGTTATTTGTATTCAATTTGATTCCCGAAATATCCAATAAAAACTTCAATCGCAAAAGCCAATTCTGTAATCAACATTAAATCATTTATATTATTGCCTGAATTCAGGCCAATACAGTGTATTACAAAGTGTTTACAAAACTATTGTGATCTTAAGATTACAATATATTTGTGTATTCTACGTGTTTGGATACATGCCAGCAGACATTATTTAATTAATTGACGTCATCCAACACTGAGTTAAGAAATTATTAAGTAATCATTCTTTTCCTAAAATAATAATTTGCCGAGTACTGTAAAAAGTAAAATAATGCATTTTTTTTACGGTGTTGAGATGAATAACTAAGTATAAATTGTAATAAGTTCCTGTCATTAATTGTATTTCAAAATTTTTTTTTTTTTTACCTTAATTTGAATCACGTACATCATTTCCGTAAATAGTTATATGCATAACATAAACGCATATTGTAAAAATTTCCACCAATCATATAAATACATCAATTTTCCGGTAGATTCCACCGATTCAATATAATAAACAATTGCATGTATAAGTTGAGCTTGAATGTAGTGTTCCTTGTATATGGTTACCATTGCATGTTAAAGGACATACGGTATATAAAATTGACCCCTAACATATGCTACTGATATCTCACATATTTTTACATATATTATATATATATAATATTAAACTGTGTTATTTTTCATACAAAAGTACAGTCATACTCTCTAGAATGCATATTTTGGAATAATAGCGTAATATATTATTTTTTTAAATAAAATTCGTACGAAAGAAATAGCATTCCCATAGATAAACAAAGTAGACTTGTCATTACCAGTTGATTTCAAAATTTGTACATTAAAAAATGTACTTTAAGGTACAAGATAAATATTGGTTGTAATTGATAAATGTTTTCTACTTTTTGGACCAGTTGCTAAGCCTTCCGTTATTATGAAAAATTACACAGATTATTGTACACAATGAAACAGTATTTGCTTTACATGAAATCCATGAAAATGAATGAACATTATTGAAAATTGATAAAGTGATAAATCATCATTAAAGAATTTCTTTACTTTAGTTACTAAAGCGCCTTATACAAAGTCAGACTTTTTGGCACAACTTGAAAGAAATAAATATCAAGAAAAAATGTGCATTTGACTGTAAATTTGTAAGTTGGATTGCTAAAAAATAAAAAAATAAAATACAACAAATTTGTCAAGGTTTGTTCAACTGTTTTACATTACAGTAGATTACCATGTAAATTTTAGCATATTACCACTGGTATATTTATAACTTGCAACCAAGATCACTTTGTATGTAAAAAAAAGACCACTGCTGATACGAAAATGATGCAAAAGTATTGTACAGAAAATCTTAACATTATGGAATGTATAACAAGAAGGTTACAAGCATGTGTGCAGGCTTGATTTATGGCCAAAATTTGTTAAACAAGTCCATAAACGAATCATAGATCATAAACGTAATTGCCACATCCAGACAAACTCTGCTCAATCGTGGAACTGTACCCTTGTAGAATGCAAATGCTCCTTCTTTTTTCCATACCTGTACTATACAGTCTACAGTGCCTTTGTACTTAGCAGCTTCCAAACCCTGTAAAAAAAAAAAAAAAAAAAACCCAAGAACTAAAATAGTATTACACTACCAACACTTTCAATCTACATATTTCGATTTTACCTCCTTTACTTTTTATGATGAAAGCACCAGAAATGTGTACTGCATAATTTGTGTTGCATTTAGTTTTACAACTAACAAACAAAATCTTTAAGGTCTAAAGTTGTATCTCTTCTTTTAATATGGCAAGGTAATATTCTTAGTTTTTAGAGTGAAAAAAAAAATTCTTTTATTCAATTCAAAAATACGAACCTGCATTCGTGTTTTTATTACATCAATTGGAGTATTTCCAAATACCGATGCCGCACCAGCAACTGCACCAAACGCACCCACGAGTAATTTGGGTACAGACTTTGAGTTATCTCCCCCTCTGTACCAGTCCTTTAGAGTTTCCATTACAAAAAACCTTATCGCTTGATTTGAACCTTGACGCATTACTGTTGGAACTAGTCCTTGATACACACCCCTTGCCCCTATAAAAGTAATATAAAACTGCAAGATCACATTTATATTCAGGCACGGATGGCTATGTTAATTTTTTATTGAGTTATCTAATGGAGAGAAATAACTTCAGGTAGAACTTAGCTGTTCGGCATCACGTGTCAAGGAAATTGAGCTATATATTTATAAAGAAAAAAAAAATAATATGAACCATGCTCCAAGACTATGATGTAGGTAAAATCAATAAAGTCAAGTAGCCGTTATGTAACGATAATGAAATGTAAAGTGAACCAGTCATGAGACTAAAATTTAGATCAAATATGTGCTCTTTGCCAACTTTGAATTCAATTCTACACCTGCAACTGTTACGCCGCCAGAAATAATTGTCAGCTCAATTTGCGTCAAGTGTCTGGTTCGATGATAAAGCATCTAGTTACAGTAGAGTGGAATCTTCATATAATAACTTACGTTGCAGCTGGAATGTATTGCATTCTAAGTTGGAAACGCAGAGGGTTTTCTAATAAGTTGATATAATTTTGATAGAATATACTTCTATCATTTCTATCTCCATACTCAGTACAAAATACTTATGTAAGAAACTACAAGGAAAGAGAAATAATAAAACTACTTCGAACATGGTGGAAATATTTAAACTGAATTTTTTTGTAATGGTAATGAAATTGATAAAAGTAATAGCGTTATGTGTTGTCAGGCAATCCTTATCAAACTGCCCTCAACAGCTTCACACCCTCACGTCACACAATCACGCATAGGCATGTAGTACATCAGTAGGCATGCGATATGTGTAAGTAACAGAGATTTTGAAAATAGATTAAAAATTTTTGTCCACTACATTCACAAATATGTATCAAATCCATCATAGTAAGAAGATAGTACATTACTTTGCAATTGTGATAGTCTGAAAGTATCTATAGAGTGTGGTAATATGTGAACGTGTTTTTTTCCACAGTTCAGCAAAGTGTTCGGCATAGGTAATGTGTTATGTAATCTCACCGAACAAAGTCCAACATTCAGAAATTTAGACTTTGAATGAAGTTTAAGGTCATACTACCACTTTAAAAGCTTTCAAGCAGCTAATCATATACTTGTTAATTGACCGATTCTATCCTCTCGTAAATGAAAGTAAAAGTTCCGAGATTGAAAGCCTCAACTTACCACTTTCTTTGACTATCAAGGTCACTCCATGCAAGAATCCTTTGTATCTTGGGTTCCCTGACCTTTGGTCATTGATAAATTTCACTTTAACAGTTTCCATAGGCGTTACAACTAATACAGCTTCGCTAACTCCAGCACAAAGTCCTGCTAAAAGTCTTGTTTGCGCATTCAATTTTCCTTCTGAATCGACTAGTCGTTTTTTAACTGATTCAAACGCCCCAAATCTCACAGCAGACTTGGGAATTGAACCATAAATTAAAACGGATAGTCCTCGGTATAGACCTAGGACACCGTGACCTTTTACTGTTTTTTTCACACAATCCAATATTCCAGAATATTCTTTGCCAGCTCCAGCTTTTCCATCCAGCTGCAGTTGTGTCTTGACATATTCGGTTGGATATGTTATGCAAATTTCTATACCACCCGTTATTCCACCTGAAATATTTGAATGAAAATATTTAACTCAGTCATCCTAGTGGTGATACTAGAAATTAGATTTTCTGTACCCCAAAGAATTCAGATAATATTTCTCGTGTATTTTAAAAATAGTTAAAATCATCGCAAAAACAATAATCTTTACATAAAACTCGAATGCAACAATGAATGCTAACTAAAGTGTCAGCAAACGGGATAAGCCTTGATGTTTTTAAACGAGCATTGAGCAATTGATAAAGGTGCTTCTCTGAAAACCGGATTCATGTTTATCATTACAGTGTTAGCTCTTGGCATATTTGTTCTGGACATTAGCATTGAGCATTTTTTTGGTTCAGAGAATAATGTAATGGAATTCAAATTTTGCAATACGAACATAAAGAGATTAAAGGTAGAGAACGTACAGCAAAACTTGAAAGCAAACTTGAATCAAGCTAAGAAATTTTTGTCTTTAAGTATTGAGTGCTGACAAGGAATGAGTGAAGTTATCATTGAAATAATTTGTCTGAGTGTCAATGGTGATTTAGTAATTATTTTGTATAATAAATTGGTTCGATTCACATCTTTCGACTTGCTATCAATCGCGCAAATCAATGAGTGATAAAAATTGTAAGAAAAAAAAAACGAATCCAAATATAAAGGTATGTACGACATGTGTATACCAGCAACGATTCCCTTGAGTCCAACATTTCCACCACCAGCTGCAGCTGCAGCTGCAGAATCTTTTAGCCAAGGTCTCCTTGGGTATGGATTTTTAAAAGTGGTCAACGACGTGGGCGATTTGGTCAGCTGTTGTCTCAACCACAGCGGATCCATGGTTGATGGGTATACGTATTTAGAAGCGTAATGTCGAAAGGGACTCGAACGAGACCGATGAGTGTAGATTTGACACGCGGCGCCGTCAACAACTGTCACTTCCGACAGCCAAACTCCAACTATCCCAAGTCACCGTCGAACGCATAGCGCCCCCCCCCCCCCCCCGCCCTTCCATTCGCCGCTTCCTTTTATCAACTCTTCACGAAAACCCAGCCGTATCACGCCACACTTGCGACAGCGTTTCTACACCATTCTACACGTAAATGAGTGGCGTGGCCCCTTAACCCCCACCCTTTCGGCCCCGCGAGTACCCGCGAGACACGAATGCCCCGGACCCCGCTTCACCGCAGCGGTAATAGCCGGCGGGGCCGCCGGCAAAGAGCGGCACAAACAGCAACCCAGCATGTCTGTGAATCTCGATTGAGTGCTAGGATCGACTGGCCTGACTTCAGGGGCAGCTTCGGTAGCGCATCACAGCAAAACGCAATATGTATAAGTAATGATGGATGATGCACGAGTCCGTAGACAATGCTATAATGTTATTAATAAAATGAATTTGGATAGTAACTACAGAAATTGTTTCTGCCTGATTGGAGCAAGCAATCCCGTTCGCGTTTCAATCTTTGGAGAATGTCTATATGGCGCGTACTATTAGCATCTACTATTTTTCATTAGATCCGCGATTGTTAAACACTTACTGAAAACATCACATTATGAAGACTGAGTTCCAGCCAATCCAGCTGTAATGAATAAACACTGATCTTTTCAAGCCAGAGTTTATTGTCGAAACTATAAATAACTGATAGTTGACTGATAACAGAAACTTTTCTTTTTTGATTCCAATGAATCGGTAACGTTATCTTGTAGTATTATAGTTTGAGGATTGTTCAAGAAACTGGAATCTCAATTACTGATCATTCAAGATTCCTCGTGCAACGAGTCTGAAGTTTTTTTTTACGCATCTTTTGAAATGGAAGTTTGAATTTTCAACTAGAACTGTGTATCAAAGAGTTTAGATAACCTGAAATCCTAGTCAGTACATAAATTGAAGATAAATACACGCAACATGGGAAATGCAGTATTTTAAATCCTTGAAACTTTCTGAGGATTACATTGAACTTAAGACTTGAAATTAAAGTTAGTAAAGATTGACTTAATGTAAGAAGCTTCTTGTTTCTACAGCAATTTATGAGATCTTGAAATGATGTTGAACATTGTTAATCAAGTCTGCACTCTGTTGTTAGTTTAGGCTGAGCTGTATCTTATAATAATATGTAACAAGCATACTGCCTTGTTTACTCAATTCACAGTAATGGTATCGCCATGGACGTTGAATGTCACAGTCTATTGTTCGTAACTTCATCAACGGGCACACGTACCACGTAAGAATATTTTTAGCTATTGCCAAGAAGCAAAATTTAGGTACATATGCCAAAGTTGGAAATAAATCTCTATTGAATAAATCTTTATCAAAGTTTCACAATCGTAAATGTTTATCACGTATTACATCAACTTGTTATTTTTTTCTGATATTACTGCTCAAGTTCGATCAGAATTTTTGTGAAATGATAAACAGCAAGCTACTATCTGATAATGCATAATCTGGCAAATGAATTTTAGATAAATAACAGTCATTGGTTCACAATTTATTACACTCTGTCCTATCTATACGATAATTGTATTGCCCACGAGCTGTATTACAATTTTATAGTATAAGTTAATAATAGATACGACAAGAATAAGATGTTATTTCACGCTGTACTGTAATGACATTTATTAGGCATATTCATTCGATCACATTAGTAGCAAGACTATTGATGACACGTAATCAAGTTAAATACCGTTGTCACACAACATTTAAATACTGAACGAACTGCAGCATGACATGCTGCACTGGTTATTCAAGTTCAAATGCAATCGATTATATTCATCTTTTAATTTTACCACCCTGGTGTAGTATTGGCCAATCTCCGCATTCGTCTGTAACATAAATAGTTATTGGTTCCAAATTTTTTGTAAAATAGCTTTTGGATTAGATGAACATTTCAAAAAAAGAAACGTACAAAAATGCTAATTAATTAATTTCTATCTTACCGAGTGTTTCTGTCTTGATCTCGTATCTTCTTTTCCATTTCTGCGTCAGTCAAGGTCTCAAGGAAAGGAGCCCATTGGTCGGCTTCTGAAGGAGGTCTAAATGGTACTTCAACAGTTGGCAGTGGTGCTTCAGAAAATGCGTATGTTCTTTGATGCCATGACAACTGACCTCTAACGCTACAAGTTTTGATTTTTCGTCATAGAATAAAAATTTATATTTATGATATAACACACCAAAACAATATAGTAAGCTTGAAATTGAATTTCACATCAATTCAAAGTTTGTTAAATTTTCACCTATAAGCAATGGCGGTGACAAATTCTCCTCCGAGCCCCAACTCTGCGCAAAGCTTCATTGCAAATTTTTCTGGATTATTCTCTTTCTCAGACATATCCCATTCAACTTGATCTACCAATGACGTATTTCCAACGTGGATATTTAACTTAATAATGACTCTCTGATCACATTGATCTTCCAAGATAGTCTCTTGAGGGAATGCTTCAATTTGTTGTCTAATTGCTTGTGCGATAGCAGGGACAAATGTTAAGGGATTCAGATCCAAGTCGTCACACAAGACTTCTGCAAACTGTTCTGGTGTTATAAGGCTTTCTGTAAAAGGCAACAATTTCGTTGGTCAAAATAGGATGAAAATTAGTTAAATTTTATGATCTATGTGAAACTTGCTACAACTAATCACACTACCATTCTTGTTCCATGTAAAAGTATCTCTAAGTTTTTGCCCTTCAATTTCCATGTCCAAACGTATTGGGACAAGCATTTCTTGTTGAGCAGCATTTTCTAAATTTGCAGATGGATCTGTATCATCGAAGCTGCATGAAGATGAGATAAGATAAAAAATGATATACAACTTTCTTGTTCAGCAGTGTATGAGAAAGAAAAATCAGAAATGTTCTTACCATAGAGGAAAAGTTCTGACTTTTTTAGTATGAACTCTATTGCGATTAATGGGCGTAGCTTGCGGTACAGCATCGAGATGCGAGCTGTTTGGTAAACTTGGAACCCAGGACATAGATTTTTTAGATTTTCCTTCCCTAGGAGCAGGTGGTTCGGTTGAATGGACCGAAACAGCCTTGTATTTATCATCATTGCCTTCTATAATGTCTTCAACTTCACTGGCACGTAACAAAGACACGCTGGAGGCGAGAACATGTTGACTAAGACCAAGTTCCACAAGTTTTTTTCTTTCGTCATTTGTTATAGATCTTCTGAACATGCCAGGGTATCTTTTGTACAAAGAACCACGAAAGAGACGCAAATAATTACCGACTTCTGAACCGATGCAATAATATTCTCCATTTTCTTCAACTTGAAAACTTATGGGCTTATCGCCATACGTTCGTAATGCCATTTTATCGACTTTAATTAACTTTAGCCACTAAGTTTCTGTGTCTATACTGTGATTAATGCGGTATTTTAACAATTCTTGCTTTTAATATAGAGGCCGGATTGTTGTTTGAAGCATTAGTTGGATATGAAACAAACGCTTGTTCGTGCGGTTTTCAACCGTTGCGTTGATAGTTGTTTAGCTACGCGGAAAGACTACGAAAAATCGTAATAGCTGTCAATTTTCCATTTGATTATTGCTTTTGTCGTATTTGGTTGACGTCTAGAACACTACACAAACTAGGTTTGAGATTCTAACCTCTGATTCACTCAGCGTCAGTAAACACGGATTATAAAACAATAAGAGAGGACCAGCAGACAGCAGCGCTAATGCCAGCTAATGCTAACAGAGTTTGGAATCTGAACTTTGAGCCGTCTACTTACCAAAAATCGCCACTACGAGGCGCTGATTTGAACTCGAAAATTTGTCACGTAATCGCTAGTAAACTTTCAAATTAAATTTGAATGTATTGTCTAGGATTCATCATTAATTATTTCTTTTGGTTCTGTAAGTAAAGATTGGGTAAATGATTTGCGGGTGAAAAGTTGTGAGTTGAAATAGATAAAGCTATAATTAGCTGAAACAAACGAAAGAGTAATTAGCTGATTGTGAGATGGACCAAAAGATAATTAGTTAAAACAGACAAAAATATGATAAGTATGATAAGAAATGTATACATATATATTCTGTATAGAAAAAAATTGCAAACCGACAAAACATTTGCTTAAATAGCCTTCAGTAAGGCTTGTGGAATAAAAAATAATACGGTTAGTATAAAAATGTTTTGTACACCATCATCAACAATATTGAATGAAACTTGAGAAAAGGTTTCATACTATACAGTCCGTGATTATTGCCGCGCATTTTTGTCAGAACCGAGAAGTATCAAGTCGACGCGCAAAAGGTATGGTCAAAACTGAAGATTTCATTGGGTGAAGGCTCTTGGAATAAAGAAATGTAGTGTATTCTTCGCTTATATTTTCGATTGTGATCTTTGTATAAGGTCCAGTCTTTTTTTTTTTAGTCATGAATATTCAGTCTGAATTTCTCTCATCTTGGGCTAATCGAAAAGCAGAAAAACTTAAGCGCATTATAGTGAAATGTAATAGCGGTTTTCGTGTGTGCTTTTACACAGTATTGGCAAAACCGACACGTAAACGGCGCAAGCGATTTGCGTGGTTAATCGATGCGTAAAAAAACGCGATCGATGAAACTGTAGAAAAAAGCAATGAAGGAAAACCCAATCAGTTCGGTAGACGACGGCAGTGTGTACATCAAAAATTTGTAGTCCAATGTTTCTGTTGATTTCTATATTCATCCACTGCATCTTAGCAGACAAAAATTGAAATTGAAATTCACGATATTGCATCAGCTAATAATTATTAAATAAATAATCTTATCTCCTCTCGGTTGGTTCATACTTTAAATATGATTCTCGGACCATCTGTCCAGATCTAAAGTTCAAGTCATACTTTTTAAATTTGACCATGTTCACTGAACTACGAACGTAGCAATTTTGCTATGCAATATTTATTCAGACACGTAACCCTTAACTCAATTTGCACGAATGCATAACCTACTCCTACCACTTCGTGCCTACCACTTTATTCACGTTTCGCTGCCGGAAAGCGAGTGACGCTACGCAAAATTCGCTCGTCGCGCGAGTTTGATCGCTCGGAGCGAACTGTGCACAGTAGTTAAACACGACGCAAGCTGATGTTTACTGAATTGAACGGGATATGTGACAGATTATAGATAAAGAATATAATATAATACAAAAAAAATCATTTCATAATATATCTAACTTAAAAACATATTTTAAAAAGTGGGTTATAATTTTATAAAAACTTTATTATAAAATAATGTTGTGTGTAGGTAGTAATATAAATTTACTTTTATGCAAATATGCTACATGGATGAAGTATTTGATAACTCTGCAACTTCGTACTACGACAGATAGTCCGCAGGAATTTCAGCTCTGCTTACACTATTTACATTTTATGTTGGATTTAACCGTCATCTATTTGGATATTGATTATTCCACTTCTGACTGATACACATGGGCGCTCTTAGAATACCAATAATGCCTATATTAATCATATCTGTCCGTTCAAAAACTGGTACCGTTAAGTGAAGTAATTCTAAAACTGATGAGAAACGGAGGTGAACACTTTTTTTACATGATTGCAAGTAAAATGATTCCTCACAGAGTATAAAGAGTACATCAAAATATATTTACATTGATTAGCTTTTTTCCTTCTTTGTATAATGAAACGATTCTATAGAATTCTATAGGAAAATAAAGCATTCAGTGATAAAAAGACCTTACCAAATTGATAATCCATACTATGTTACATATTGGGATAAATTGTATAATAAGGATTTTTCAATTGCTTTCCATCTATTGCATAAAAATGAGGGTCCCCAACTGAAAAAGACTGACTGATATGGGTTGGAAGAGTTTTTTGACTCTGAACAGTCGTGACCAAATACTGTGGCGTTGGAGGTTGTGCAGCCTGAGGTTCACTGGGGACAATTTTTCTTTGGGAGTAAATCAACATTTGTGGTACTGTGGAAACGTCATTTTGATTGGCATTATCAACCGCAACTGTATAGGTGGATGCTGATCCTGATAATTGTTGCGCTCTGCATTTTTTTGTATGAGCATATAAAGAGCCAGCATTATTATAGCGCTTAGAACATATTTTACATGCATATGGTCTCTGGCCAGTATGAGTATAAGTATGTTCATTTAGGGAAGTCAATCGTCTAAATGATTTCATGCATATTTGACAATGATATTTCGCTTCTCCTGTATGCATCGTTATATGTCTAGCTAACGTATTAGCTCTAGCAAATGCTCTACTGCAATACTGACATATGTATGGTTTTTCACCACTATGTGTGCGGAGATGCAACTGCAAATATGTACTCTTTGTAAATGCTCTACTGCAAACATTGCAAACGTATGGCTTAATTCCTGTATGAGTTCTCATATGGGCTACTAGCGATCCACTTTGTGCAAAGCACTTACTGCATACTTCACAAAGGAAACGTTTTTGCGGCTCTTTGATGCGTTTGTGTCGTTCCATATGGTTGGCCAATGATTGCGCCTGCGCAAATGCCTTTGGACACATAGCGCATTGATGAGGTCTGCACTTTTTTTCCTATCAAATCAATCAGTCAGTTATTTTTCAAATATAGACAAGATTCATATAATTGAATAAAATTTGAATTAACGAGTTTTACTTTTGCAAAATTGTAAAAACTATCGGACAACTAAAATTTATGAATTCGCAATACTAAATGCAAAGAATATCTCACCTTCCTTTTGGATTCGGCACCTTCATTTGGTCTACTTTCGTTATCTGTATCCTCATCTTCATCATCAGATGCCCCAAATATTTCTGCTTTGTGTTTGGACTGCTCATGATCTTTGAGTTTATCTAATCTAGAGAATTCCTTTCCACATGTTGAACAATTGAATCTAAGACCACTGTGGGTTGATACATGCCTTTTCAGGTTTCCTTTTGTTGCAAAAAGTTTACCACATTGAGTGCACTGTAGACCTTCGAGAGGTAAATCGTCGTCGTCGGATTCGTTTATTTTGGAATGAGACGAATCAGTTTGATGCTCCAGCGATTCTTCTATCGTTGTCAGCGGCATGGAATGATTATCTGAATTTTCACATTTTTCATATTCAGGGTGAGTCTTAATGTGGGAAAGAAATGATTTTTGATAGGTGAACTGTTTCGCACAGACTTTGCATTTCATTTTATAATTTTTTTTATCTGTTTTCTGTTTGTATATCGAAATGTCAATGTCTTTCTCTAACTTTTCTCCTTTTCTATCAGTATCTATTGCACCACAGTTATTATCAATATCAACTCTGTTATCATTTTTCAAAGAATCATGATTATCTGACACATGATTCTTCAACTTTGCAACAGTAGAAAATTGTTTGTCACACAAGTAGCAAACATATCTCAATTTAGTTTTGTGCTTGTGAATGGTCATGTGTCGTTGCAAAGCTAGATTTGTGGCAAAGCTCTTGATACAGTGAGGACATTTTCGTCTGCTGGTTCTCGTGATCAATGGTTTCTCTTCGTCACTATCATTCATTTCTTCATTAAAAATTTGACAATTGTTGGGTTTTAATTTACCCGATTCAGACGAAACATCAGCTTCGTCTTCCCCTTCAGAAAGTAAACTATTTTTTAATTCAAACTTGAGATCATCATGAAAAATAATTTCATCCTGATTGTTCCTCTCTCCTTCTAACAATTCACATTCCTCTGACAATGGCATATCCTCTTGTTTAATGGGTTCTGGTTCAATATTTTGATCTGTCGAATCAATTAATTTACCTACTGTAACACCCTGGTCATCCAGCAATATCTCTGTACTCTCCAAAGCAGATATTATCTCCCGCTGGCTGAAATCGTCATCTTTCTCTATTTGCTTATCAATTGATTCATCGCTCAGGCTTTTGTCCTGCATTTCCTCCTCTTGTGAGGACTCGTTACCACTCATGCACTCCTCACTGATTTCAAAAGCTACTGTACTTTGTTTATCATCAAAATTAGTCAATACTACACGCTTCATCTCTTGTGCAGCTTGTGATTTTGATACACTCTGCATTTCCAATTCCTTTATTCCTGTTTGCTGATTAGGAATTTCGTCAGCAATGGCTTCCGTGATAACATCATTGATCGATTGTGATAATAACTCCTTAGCTGCATCTGCGTTTACTTTTACATTCGATAGCAATATTTTACGTAAAGCAGCATCAGATTTTTCAACCTGACATTTGAAATCATAAGACATATCCAATAGCTGACGACATGAAAAACAAATAACACTTGGGAGACCGTCGCCGTGTTCTACCTGTAAAAATGTTTAAAAATACATTGCCAATAATTTGTAAATTGAATTGTTAAGGAGTGTGAAGTAATGATAGTAGTAGTGTAACAAACAAAATACAAAGAATTGTTTATATTTCAAATGCAGTCTGGGTGGTTGAGTAAGCGACGTTTATTGTTACCAACTGATCGAAAATTAGTTCTGACGGCAAATATGAATTGGAAAAATAAAACATGTTGATGATCGTAATATAACAGTGATGATACGGTTGAAAATGCCCAAAAACTAACCTGTATAGCTGCAAACGCCATGATTTTTCTTGGAATATCCTCATCATTTTGGAATAATTCCCAAAACTGGTTGCAATTTTTTAAACAAATACGACACTCCTGGATAGAAGCTAACTGAACTTGCGAAACACATTCGGCTGTTTCTATTTTTTCCACTTCCATTTCCATCACGAAGAAATACTCCGCTGAGCCCCGTCTTGCTGCGCCATTTGCTTGATTTTACTTTAAGTGACGTAGCGCTTAGTAAGGTAGACCGGTGGATGTGTTCGAAAATCTTTCGAACGAAAAGGATTCTAATTTTTCCTGTCTTTCTCTCATTTGGGTTAAAAGAAAGAGATGAAAACATAAGACTTGTAGAACAGTATCGAGCAGCTCCAAACAGTTGAAGTAACGATTATAAAAATAAACACTGCAAATCATGAGCTATCCGGGTAAGTCGTCATTAAGCTATGTATGTTACACGCGACTTAAGTAACGTATCATAACGTGTAATATACATGCTGATTTCAGCCGCGGCAGTACGACACTGTTGCTTTGGGAACACCAAAACATCCTAGTCTCCTCAAGCCGTGGAATTAAAAGTAAGATAGCCTGATGTGACAGGCTAACGCGTACCATCTTTAATGAGCGTGAACATTGCCCGTGGCTCAAAGCTGTGAGCTGTCATGTGGTTCAGCAATTTCCAATCTGTTGGGTGAAAATTATATTATATTATACTTGACGTAGTTAATCGCGTGAAGTGTTGCCTGTGATAATACATAGTATATTTGTTGAAAGTTGAGGATGCAATGCCAGCGCGTAGACGACGAGGTGGCTCCGAACACGAAATTGATCCAATGATCACAACCTCCAACAGTGCATATCAAAATCGTGATTTTGGACATCAATACTACAATGATAGAGTTGTTTCTCAACAATTAGATATCAACAATAAACAGCAAGAAGCTAACTTAGTGACAATGACTTCGCGAGACAGGACCAAAGAGTTTGCGAATGCGATTCGCACGATGCAGGGAAGGACAGTGGCGCGAGCCGCTGTTATGAGAGATCCTAGACAGGCTCGTCAAATACAGAGTTATTCCAATTTTATGATGATTGCTAAGAATATTGGAAAGAATATCGCTAGCACTTATACCAAACTGGAAAAACTTGCGTTGCGTAAGATGATGTTCAATTAATATTCATTGGTATATTTGTTACTTTCACTTTTCACACGAATGAAAACAATCTTCTAAATCCTAGCTATCCTTGAAATTTTAAGTAGCTGCAAACAGTTATTGAAAATTTAAATGAAATGACACGAGTTTAAGAATTTTACTGCAAAGAAGAAACTGAAATTTGTTTCAATGAATTTTTCCTTGTATGTTGTAAGGTTTAAAAATAATTCAATATTCATCTACAACGTCCATGATGTTTCTTGTTATTGTAGTGGCAAAGAAGAAATCGTTGTTTGACGATAGACCATCAGAAATCCAAGAATTGACTTACATCATAAAAGGGGATTTGAATAGTTTGAATCAGCAAATAGCAAAATTGCAAGAAGTAGGTAGACAACAGCGGGAAAGTCTTGGGACGACACGTGGCCATCACCTTGCCTCTCACTCCTCTTCTGTAGTCGTCGCTCTGCAATCAAAATTAGCCAACATGTCTAATCACTTCAAAAACGTTCTTGAAGTGAGGACAGAAGTAAGTATAACATGCTATAAATGCCGTTATAGACTTCATAGTTTCAAACAAATGGATAAAACTTCATATCTAGATTATGGATGTCCAAACTCTGATTATTTCAACTTCTTAGTTTAATGGTTTATCTTCTTTTTTTTTTATTCTATGCTGTAACTTTGAATATAAAATTCATTTGAGCCTCCTATCATTTCTGCTTATTACATTTGTGTAGTTAAAATATTACATTCTGATTTTACTGATATAATTCAATAACTACCAGCCATGTATACATGAAAACATAATAATAGTTTTCCACTAACTTGAAACAAACTTGTGTAGAACTTGAAACAACAACAATGCCGAAGGGAACAGTTTACACAAGGATCGGTATCTTCGTCGTTACCTCCTAGTGCAGTATCAGGGCGTCAAGGTTCCTTGCTTCTTCAAGAACAAGCAAATTCTTCCTCTGTTAGCATCGACTTGGAACCTGCAATGGGACAGCAAGTAATGCAGCGTCAAGCAGTCCTCTACGACGAAACAGTGAGTAATCAATTGAGCTTCTTATCAGTAATTAGAATAACAGACATACTCAAATTGAATTTGTTCGTCAGGATACTTATGTACAGTCGAGATCAGATGCTATGCAGAATATTGAATCTACAATTGTTGAACTTGGAGGAATCTTTCAACAACTGGCTCACATGGTCAAAGAACAGGAAGAAATGGTTGAAAGGTATGATAGCGCTAGAGTTGAACATTATTCCTACGAATTTTTCATTATTGTAATCTTACGATATTTTGTTTGTTCAATTTCAGGATAGACAGCAACATACAAGATACCGAGTTAAACGTAGAGGCTGCGCATGGTGAAATTTTAAAATACTTCCAATCAGTCACGAACAATCGGTGGCTGATGATAAAAATTTTTGCTGTTCTTATATTCTTCTTTATATTCTTCGTTGTCTTTGTAGCATAGGGCAAAAGTCCGTCAAAACGATATACTATTATAATTATGTATATTATTTGACCATTTACTTGTATTAAGAACTTATTAAAAAAAATATCTGTTTAACTGACGCGGGAATAACTTTTTTTTTTATAAAGTAGGTTCAGTGTGGATATTGTACCATAAGCATCGAAATTGTATATTCACAACTGTTCCGATTACGGGAAATGAGCTATTTTTAATATTTTATAAATATAACAGAGTATTTGCATTCATATGTATATTATCAAACTATACCGTACATAGTGATAATTACGACAATATTCAATTAAATAATCACATGATAGTTAATTGAATTGTATTATCTTAGAAAAACTATATTTGTACGGTTTAGTTGATAATATTAAAGTTTTACCGTAATCACCTAGTAAGAATATTCGAGCTTCTAATGCTGAAATATTTTCGCAATATCGATTTATCTACATTAATTTTGAATCAATGTCGCTTAACTCGACCAATCCATCAATTGAATTTTTATGCATCTCCACCTAATCATTGTGTACAGTGAAATACAAGTTATTGAGGCCTTGATCAATTGTGTGAACTGGTATAGTCATAAGACTGCCCTTGACACTTAACCACAATTCGTATACGATTACTTGCGAGTCATGTGTCCCATTATGGATATAACAAGTAGCAACAGTTAATCGCAACAAAATATTACACACAAAATAGTATCTATTCTTGCCTAGCTGGGTGCCTTATATGTATATTCTAAAGGAGTGGCAGTACAATTTCATACGTCAACACAATCGATCTTGGCTTTTACAATATCAATGTAAGGAATGAAGTGGGCCATCATTTCGCAAACTGCGTAACTGCAATTCTGATATTGGCAACTTATACTATTGTATCACTAAATTGTGGTTTACGCGAATGAATAGGCTGGTTATATTTGTATAAAGTATAAAGTTGTTTAGGCAAAGGTTGATAGAAAAATAAAATTAAAATACTACATTATGTATAAAGTTAACGCACTTTATGACATTCCTCAGTACTGTAGTAATTTCACTCAGCAGCTATTACTTATTTTACTCAAACTTGGAATTGACAAACTTGTTTTTCTGACAATAGACGATCAAGATTGAAGTTTTATAGAGATGTAACAGTAACTTTCACGAAATTATTTGTTATAGATTTAAACTCGACTAGGCAAATTAAATCCACATGTTAATTTGTAAAATATTGACGGTAAATTTAAAAAATGCATTTAATAAATGATCGTTTTATGAGCATAATTGTCCCGGATTTCAGTCAAATTCGAAGCCATAACTCGCGAATAATAATAAATTACAATTTATTTTGATTCTTTAAAATCATAAATATACATTTTACAGTGTGATTGTTATACTAAATATTACAAATTTTTTTCAACATGATTTCAATAATCACATTTTATTTTTATACAAATGTTCATATCTCTACGCATATATATAAATATGTATACCTGCTTTCCTTTGAAACGTTCGACTATAACATTTTCTGAAACCATGTAGTGTAAGCTATTTAGTATTTCCACAAAAACTCTTACATGAAGTGATTTGGTATCTACACATCAGCAAGTACGAATTTGCTACAGTCGAATTTCATCATACTCAGACGAAAATTTTCGAACATAGCCACATCCAAATTACGGATAAGTTCTTCAAAGTATTGATAATGCATAATTCAAATTTGAAGTAGCATCATTTTATTAAACGGGAAGAAATCTATGGAATGAAATATTAAACGTATTTCTGGTTCCAGATAAGACAAAAGGCTTAGGCTTTTCCAGTATGATTTGATTTGTCCAGGGAGTCTCCAGAAGAATGTAACGAACCTACAAATAAAATAACAATTTATACATAAACAATAATTCAGATGCACATGCGTATATATAATATATTTGATTCTAATTTGCTTGGTAGCGTATTAGTGATGGTATGGATCTGGTGAATCAAGTAATCAAGTTAGTGCGTTATGTTTTGGAATTTCAAATAACAGTCTGCAAGCAAGAAAGCTTAACCAAGTGTCAAAAATTGATTCTACTTGACAAATGCTTTGATTTTTCCGTTCAGGCAACATTTTTAAACATTGACTCTACTGAAAACCAATTATGAAATGGGATGGTTAAGCAAACTAAGGTGAGTCTGTGCCTTGCATTAAGTGCTATGCGTGGTCCTTAGGACAAGTGTAAGCAGTTGGCTTTACAATTAACCACTAATACGTATACATATAAACACAAAGCCAATAAAAAAACAGAAAAATTAAATAAGTAAGTGCCATTAGTGTACAAAGAAAAGCTGTAATGTTAAAATAGTACTGATTCAATATGTGTAAAGTAGTTAATGTTTCACAACTGAAGATCGATGATAAAGACGTGTAATTGAGCATTCTACTCTATGACGTGGTGCTATATGAATAAATATATTCTGCTCAATAACTGTATTACACAATTACCAACTGCTAGAAAAAAAGTACATAAAGTAAAGATCTAAAATAAACCTGCCACAAATTCTATTTTGAATTATTTCCTTCCATTGTACTCCAAAACTGCCTTACTTTAGAGAAGCGCTTGCGTCCTTGCGTGCACAAATATAAAAATCCAACCGATTACAACATGACTGAAATAAGAATCATTCCAGTTTCCCTAAAGCCGGAGGTGAGGTGATGTGAGTATTTTGTGTGAAAGCTTTTATGCGATTTTTGAAACAAACCTTTGTGATTCCGTACACGCTGCTCACGTTGATGGGGATGGAAAACCGGATTTCGTGTGGGTAGTAATATATCATCCCCCCATGAATGCAAAGTTCCCAAAGGTGGCAAAAATGGAGGAGGCGGACCATGATGATACATATGGGCATGTTCGTTGCTAAATGGTGGCGGTGATCGATGGTTGTAAGAGGGATGTAACGGAGGTGAAAGCGGTGGTGGTGGTGAACTGGCATCTTCGTATCTACCAGGTGGATGAGGAAGAGGTATTGGGGGTGGTGAAGACAGACGTCCTCCTAATGGTGGAGGCCTCCTACTAATATCGTACATTGGTCCCCCTCCAGAATGTGGCGGTCCCGGTATAACGGGATACGGAGGGTACGGTGGGAATGGGGGTATAGGGGGAGGAATACCTGAGGAACCAGTAAACAATATAGGAGAACTTGATGTCTCTGCTCCCAAAAATAATTGAGGGGATGATGCTGTCTCTCCATTCGTCTCCATGCCTGCGTGGGAGTTTTCATTAGGTAAACATAATATGTAGCTGTACCCTGTGTATCAGTGACAAGCTTTTACATTATAAAATACGATCAACTTTTACCTGATCCTGATGCTTGTTACTAGTTATAATAGTTCCAAATTAAGAAGGAACTATATTCAATATTTCACAAATTTAAATTTTTTATATGACTTTCAAATACATTTGAAAAAAGCTGAATTCTCAATAAAAGTAAATACTACCTAGCAAAATATTTCATCTGTTGGTCACTAATATTTCAAAGACTTTTTAGATTAGACTTAAGGCTTTTCGATGTCAGGTTTCAAAATGTTACATTAGAAGGTCACCATTTGATAGACTAGTATCACGGAAATATTTGTAAAACTGTCAATACAAAGGGTGTAGATTCGCCTTGTAATGTAAGAGTATAAAATATCCAAGTGTTGTCAGAATATTAAGTAAAAGATTTGATGGAAAAGTAACATTACCACTAGAAAAAGATATTCACATCAGAAATAATATACTTACGATGTAATTTTGAATCAGCATCTACTTCATTTATACTTTTCTCCACCAGGGTCAGTCGATTTCGTAATTGGCTGGCTTCAGCCTTCGATTCTTCCAAGCGTCGTTCACTTTGTCGAGCGATTACCTAGAAATTATAATAATAATAATGGTAAAAATCCTTTAGAACTGATCCTTATGATTAGAATATTTCAGAGATATAATGTCATGCATTAAATTACCCATTGTTCATGCGATTTTGTTTCCAAGGCTGAAATCTGACTCTTATATTCCCGTTCTTGATCTAGTATTTCCCTCTTCAAGGTCTCAATTTGTTGCCTATAATTCTGAATTTCATTCTGCATCGTTTGTATCCTGTCAACAGTCGAAGTTACCTCACCTTGCTTCTGCACCCACATTGCTTCCTGCATGCCAAGTTCTCTGAAAAAATAATTAAAAAAAAAAAAAAAGAAAATTAAATGTACATTTACCAACCATATTCAAGATTTATACAATCAATCACGGTTCCAAAAACGTGAATTGAAGCAAAAGCCAAAATACATGGAGTCACTTAAAACATCCTCAACTTACTTTTGCAATTGACTTTCTTTTTCTTTAAAGTAATTTGAAAGCACTTCAAGTCGGGTTTGCGCTTCTATTTTATCACGTTCGGCCAATTCATATTGTTCCGTAACTGAAGCAATTTCCTCTTTAATTAGCTTCGTGTGTTCTGTAAATATGAAAATACGCATATCTACGTCTACAAATCAATGCTGAACAAGTAATGAACTCACTTGTATGCCTATGAAGAATATGTGCAAAAAACACGTACTACGTTACTACACTGACAAATGACATACCCTCGAGTAGCTGATGAGCTCCTTCCACTTCGGTTAGTTTAATTTTAAGCTCATCTCTCTCTTTAGTGATGACTTGTGCATCAGCCTTGATGTGGGATATGTCATAAAGTTTCTTGAAATCCAATTTATCGTTACTTTGTTTCATTACTTCTGCGAGATCATTCAATGCCACTTCCTTCAAAGTCAACTGATTGATCAAAGTGGCTCGTTCTTCAGAAAGCTTTGTGAGCAAAATTTTTTGAAAAGAAGTTAATGAACAATTGCGTTGATATCGAGAAAATTTGATAAACGCAATAATGTTTGGTAATTACAGTAAGTTAAAATAGATCTTAATTATTGTACCTTATCAACTCGCTCATTCAGCTGCATAATTTTATTTGTCAAATCTTCTTCAAGATTCTTTTTCAAGTTTCTCTGCACTTTTAACTCTCCTGTGAGTTGTGTAACTTCTACCTCAAGTTGTTGGTACTTCTCTTGAGTAACGGCAAGCTCGGCAGTTAGGACTTCATTCTGTGAAGATTTTCATCATTTATATTTTTAAAGTATATCTTTAAATGCTTGAGGGCTTTACCATTTTCAATCTACATATAATTTACATGGGGCATTCCATTTCAACTCAACCAGGACCTTCATTTGTTGTTGTATTTCCCAAAATTATTTGTGGGTACAGGACCTCGAAATTAATGTAATTACTTATTTTTTATCTTGTGTCGAAATGATCATTGAAATTTTTTCAGATTTTACAATCAGAGTATTTTCCGATGACTTTTGCTAGTCATTGCTCATGGGTTATTTCTTAGAAGTGTTAAAAAAAAAATAACATAGCTGTTTTTGAAGTCCTACTACATCTACAATAAATTTTGGGAAACCCAATATAAAATAATATAAGGATCAAGATCTGGTAGAGTTGATTTTGGAATACCCCACATATATTTTATAGTTTAAGTAAGCAGAATTTATTTATAAATGATTTTTGAATTAGGTTGTCTCTCATAGTTCGAAACAACAGAAAGCGTGACCGTGAAGCAATAGCAGGACACATACTTAGCATTATTTAAATATGGACTATAGCAATTTCTGTTATACTAATCACGATGATTTAGAATTCCAAGCCAATAACATATGACAAAATATAAGGATACTTTAGTGAATTTTGGATGGACACTTAAATTGCTGACGAGCTTTGGAATTTTTAAATATTGGTATTACAGGTAGATTACATTTGACAAACCTCAAGTCTGGTGAACTCGAGCTGAATTACAATAAGAATATATAGTTATTCATGAGCAAGAACGTATTTGGAAATTAAAATAAAGAAAACAAATTACCTCTTGGGATTTGAGATTGAGGCTGTTGGTCAATGATTCATTTGTAGCTTGTTGAGCATTTAACCGAGTTTGCAAATCTTCCACTGATTGAGCCAGTGGATTATCATCACTCTGTGATGCTAGAAACTCACGTAACATACGCTCTAGTTCCAAACCTGCTTCTGTAGCACTCTCTAATTCCTTTTCCAATGTAATAATTTGGTCCTCCAATTCTCCTTTGGTGACCTATAACCAAGTTATTCGTAAAAATTGTTAGAATAGTATTACGAAAACTGTGCCATCTGATATTTACCTGTGCCATTTCCAGCTCTGATTTTAACGAAAGCACCATTTCATTAGATCCAAAGGATTCATCTTCGATGGAATTCAACTAAAAACAAGATACAAATCGGCATTGAATTTGGCATCATTTCTATCATGTTCAATTTACTTTCTGTACATTGAATTGAATTAACACCTATTCAAGAGATGCTGTCTTCTCACCTTGTTTTTGGTAGTTTTCAAGTCTTCACCCAGTATCATGTTTTCTTTTGTTATGACTAGCAATTCCTTTTCAAATGTATTGATTTTAGCTACAAGCTCTTTATCACGTCTCTGGTTCTACAGAATATAAAATTATATTTAATTTATTACAAATATCAGGAAATGTAATTTCTTACATTGAGATATATGACATATCAACTAATTTAATGAGCGCGATAAAACAAACCTCAATATAATAATAGCCGAGCGAAAATAACAATGTTGTGAAAGCTGTTAAACCAAGATACATAAGTGTCTCTAAGTAATTATGTTGATCATAGACAGATCCCACATCTTCGTCTTCTGCAGCTTGTTCCTGAAAACACATGTCCTTGTTGAATGCGTATGAAAACAAAATCACAAAGTAATCAGAAACATTACTCTGCAACTGTATAGATAATATGAAAAAATCTCATAACTTTCAGGATAAATTTATATCAAGTGTAACCTGACACCCTATAAGATAATTGGTCGAAAGTAGCGAATTGTGCCAAATATAAGTCGACCCTAGATATAGTCAACCTCTAGTTTTCAGTCTGCATTTCAGGCCTTTCTTTAAGTGATGAATATAAGTGGACTTTTATGACAAAATTGATATAACAGGAGTATATTTACATATGAATTTATGAATTGCAATTTTTCTAAGTAGGTACATTTATCAATAGAACTTAGGTAGATTGAAATATTGCAGCCCAAATTCCATTGGTCTATTTTGATGATTAAACTATTCATAAAAAACAATTTCAGTCTGTAAGCTCAATTTCCTAAAAATCTCGAACATAAGTAGAGGACGATTTTTAGGGGTTCATATTAGCAACAAAAAACCTTGACTTATATTTGGAACAATACGGTATATGCACATCAAATTTTACATATTAATTCTAAGACGTGACAGTTAGTTATAAAAAATGAGATGATAAATGAAATGTACAGCATAGGTTGCCAGTAATATTGCCCTTTGTTTTTTGACAGACTGTACGCTGATTAGTATTATCAACAGTTGATGACTCACCGAGTTCGAAAAAGATTCATCATTATCTAAATCAGGACAGTTGGAATTAATATCACACACTTCAGGCGATGCCACTGAAAAAAAATATATTATTTACACACAAATTACATATTTTTATAGATTGGCTCGCAATTGAATAGGTATGTTAATTTCCTCACCTGCATTACTGAACTGTCCAGCAAATAGTAGAATTTTGCTAAATTGTGCCCAAATACCTTCTTCTGTAGATTCTATTAAGAGATCGGCTTCATGGTATATCTCATGTTCGTTTTCTTGCGGTGTTTGAGATGCAAAGGTATCAGGTTTATTCATGTCCAAGCCACCAATGGTTGATTGATCTAAAACACATTTTATTTTTAATATATTAGAAAAGTAATGGAAAGCACTTTCAAATTTATCTCTACCAATCAATTGAAGTTATTTGTTCTAGACATACAATTTGCATAGTTTTTGAAATAGATAATATCTTTTAATACTTACCATTGGCATGCTGAGAGTTATCTTCAAGAGTTAACAGATTTCTGGTGGTTGTTGATTTTTCTTCTTCCAAATTTGAATATGGCTCTGTAACTACCTTTAGATGGCCAAAGTTGCGGTCATCCACTTGATCAGCGCTTTCTGTTACTACTTCTTGTAAATTATTCTGCGAATCGTCTTCAATTACAGTTTTGACTTCATCATCACTAGCATTGTGACTAGTGGAATTTTCGACATCACTCATTGCGTAAAAAGGTACTTGATTATCATCTTGTTTTTCTATTTGGTTACTCGGTGAAATTTCAGGGTTTCCTGCGAAATTTGTTTTCCCAACATTGCCAAGCCCATCCATTTCGTGGTTGTTGAAATTAATACTTCTGTCTAACAAATATTCCGATTGTGCTTTTGAATCTTGAGAATCTTGTTCTGAGAAATTTCCATCAAGTACGGTTGTATCTACCGCAATGTCAGATGTGCTGTTATGAAATCCTGCTTCTCTTTGATAACTGGCACTACTTTCCAAATTCACTTCCGGCGCAATCACATCGCTATGATGTATAGTTTCAAGATGCAGACCTTCATCGGTTTCCAGTGAAGGTACTGCATTTGGTGTAAAATTATTGTTAACTATATTATCAGGAATATCTTCCTCTGCGCCAGGATTACTTCCTTGTGGATCATTAACAAAGCTGCCAGCAGCTGTATCAGAGTGAAGTAATTTCCCTTCATTGCCATTAATTTCAGAATTATCAACACGATTTTCCATTGTCCCAGTATTCTTTGGTGTATCATTATTATCGCTGAAAATTTCATCAGTCGGAAATTTTATCTCTGAACCATCTCCAGCTTTACTTTCCTTGTTGAGATTCAGTTGATTTGCAGCATTATCTGCATTTCCCTGTGTTGGTATAAATTCGTTCATTGAACCAGATTCACCAATTTGATTTTCTGTTGCAAGATTTTTGTTTACGCCTGAATGCTCTTTAACTGTTTCTTGGCTATCGGGCATACTGGATGTCAAAGGATGGCCAGTTGAAGGATTTGGATGAACACTGAGAATTGGTCCTTGATCTGCTACATAGCTGGGTTTGATTAATACTGGGTCAGCTATAAACGGAATTCTAGTTCCATCTATAACCTCATACGATGGAGTTGCACTTTGTATATCCTGTAACACTTGTTCTGAATTTTCTTGATGAGCTTTTACTCCAAGTGCTTGAAAAAAATCAGCCGTGGGAGTATACTCTTCGTGACTTTCCAGAAATTTTGCATCTTCTGCATCATTTGAGGTTTCTAATTTATTCACAGCCCCATTTGCTTCAATTTCTACATTTTCAACATTCTTTGAGACTTGCAATTCATCTGCAGGACCATTTGTTTGAAAATCAACCTTTTCGGAATCCTTTTGAATTTCTGGTTGACTTGGAACATTTATTTCGGTATCATGATTTGTATCAACTTCTTGTTGTGAAACTGATTCTTGAAATTGTTCATTGGTACTAACTTCTTGTTGTGGAACATCTAGTTTAGTTTCATCAGTCGGAATAATTTCTTGCTGTGCAACATTTCCTTGAAATTGATCATTGCTACCAACTTCTTGTTGTTGAACATTTCCTTCAAATTGATCATTGATACTAACTTGTTGTTGCGAAACATCTACTTTAGTTTCATCAGTCGTAGTAACTTCTTGCTGTGGAACATGACCTTGAGATTGGCTATCGGTACCAACTTCTTGTTGCAGAACATCTACTTTAGTTTGATCAGTTGCACTAACTTCTTGTTGAAAGAGTTCGGTAGGCACTTCATAAGTCAAATTGGTTTTCAAAATTTTCTGTTCCCTTACCATGTGTTTTGGTAAGTAACCACGCTTGCCGTGTACCTGAAATAGTGTGTTAAGCTATTTACAAGGCAGTACTTGAAGAAGAAAGGCACAGCTTGAATCTTAGATTGAAAACACTACAAATTAACTCTAACAGATGTTTGGTCAGTGAAATTTCCATAAGATGGTTGAGCATTTTTTTTTAGAGTGTAATGAGACACAATCTACAATCTGCAACATTGCACTCTTTATAGCCAATGAGAGACTGTCAAATACAATATAGCTGTCATAAGGACTGCAGAAAATAGTTCATGAGAAAGGTTTCAAATATACTTAGCTGGGAATATTTTCCAGTATACACCACTTTTGACTATTCAGCTAACTATATGGAATACGACTGTTTTGAAGGACTTTTACAAAGCACTTCAATTTTTTTATGAACAACATTCAGTACATTCTGATAACTGTTTTTACTTAAATTATATTTAACGATGAAGGACGATCCTCAATTTCAATCAAATACAATTCTTTAAAACTAATGCAATCTGTATCTAAAACAAAGCAGTACTTTGAAATGATTTTTTTAAAGATATTACAAGATGGATGTTTCACTTCAGTCAACAGTATTAGGGTATCTGATATCTTGCTTACCTTCAAATGTAACAAAAGTTTTTTAATAGAGAAAGTGAATGAATAAGAGAAAGTGATATCACTTTGCAGTTTTGATAAGAACACTAAATTTAATGTTACATACATGCTAAATGTTGCATTCAAATTGAGCGTATGATGGTTTCAACAAACTGTTTGCAACGTTAACGTTTATAAAGAGAAAGAATAGAAAACTGTACCTCGGCACCCCATAAGTCTAGTCGACTTCCAGCTTCTTTACTGTAGATTCTGACCTCTACATTGGGAGGGAAAGAAAGCATCAACGGTTCGATGCCATTGTAACGAAGCAAAGTTCGGGCCAACGAGACAGGTTCTGTAAATATTTAGGAATGAGTACACTATAAAATGCTTATAAAAGTATAAAATATGGCTTCATTTACCATTGCACTTCTCATCGTAACATAACCGTTTATCCGAAATAACCCCATCGCACCGTGTTATTGCAAAAATAGCAATTATTGCTGATACTATAACAATATTCGTTAATAAATATATTTTCGTCATATTTTCACTAAAACAAAGTTCCACATCACTACAAAATTCCACTGACACAGCCTCGATCGCACATCGCAGTCACGGATTTCATATCACAGAGATTTGTAGACTCTGCCCGGAAAGCAGTTCAGCTTCTTTGGCGCCCTCTCGTGAATTCTTATCAAACTAGTCCCTCTAGATGTCGAGCCTAAAGCTAAGACTCCATGTATGCGTTGAGCTCCGGCAAACGCATGCGGAAGGCGACTCCATGCACGCGGCAGACTTTAGCGCCACGCCACGTATGGAAATCGAAGATGCGTCGTAAAAATGTATACAAACGATAGCTACATAACCTAAAAGAAAGGAATACTCCATCGCATAATTCCGGGCGGTTTCTCACGTAATGAATTACAAGTTCATTCACGTCATCACAATTATATTCCATAGTGGAATCTTTTGTTGATGTTATTGATGGTTTGTTTTCATAAACTGTTTTATATGACATAACCTACGTCGCGTTGACTATTATTTGAGCCATGATTTGAGCTTTACCAGATTCCGAATGGCCCCGAAGGTTCTCGATTTTAGCCGAATGACGTGCGGTACTGCGGAAAAATTAAAATATTTTGATCTCAACGCAGTGCGGTGCGGCACGCCAGAGGTTGCCGCTGCCGGACTTGCGCCGGGCTCCTGATTGGTCACCACAGCGTTTGCCGGAGCTCAACGCATACACTTAGCTTAAGTCCGTGGCGAGCCACTGATATGCACTGATATAGAACAATTCACAGGCATGAGCATCGTCATATTTATTCATTCTCGTGGTTGTTGGTTGAGTAAATCCTTTTAAATCCCTTTACCACGGTCAACAGCTTACGTGACGTAAAATGTAAATAGGATTAAGGGTGACAGAAGCATGACAAAAGCTTATATGAATGAATTTCAGATGTTTTTATTTGATGTTGCGAAGTATTCACTTTAATCGCAAGCAACTACTACATTGTTTGGTATAATTTATATGATTTGGTATTAATTGTTAAGATGTGTAAACTTTTGACGTTGCTTTGCACGTTTCCGCGTTGTCTTCAAAAATGAATGAAAACAAATATGTTCACACAAAGTATCTAGCTAAGACAGCATTTTTACACCTTGTTCTAGCCTGCGACGTTCTGAAACTGGCATGCCACAGTACTTTTCTAAATCCGTTAGTCGAACGTCGGTAGAATCTAATCGTGATAAATATATCAGAGCAGCTTCCAACTGAACATCTTTCGTCAATAGTCCTTCGCCTATGTAACAAGCCAGGAGTTGCAGATGTGGCCCAATAGCTGATCGATAACGTGTCGCTAAAGATTGCAAAAGATCCACACTAGCGTTCGTCATTGGTTTGCCCACTTCTTCTGCCTGGATATGCAAACAAAATCCATTTATTTCACTTTAAACAAAGCTCCAATTTGCTAGCATAAATGAAGAATGAAAGTTGTGAGTTTATGAGTCTCATGATTTACTGACAGTATATTTCAAACTCACCTCTGCTTCAGCATATTTATAAATGGTGTAGAATATACGACGGCGCTGTTTTTCCATCATTGCAGTATCCTCATCATCTTCATTGCCCTGTTAAGATTTCGATTATGAATATAAGAAATTAATTTGGTATAGTGCAGTGCAAGACAGTTCAAATCCCAAGACATTTTGATGCTACGTACTTTATCTTTTCCAAATAGGGTGACAAAAGACACGTATCCCTCTTCAACCTTTTCCAAAATTTTCAGGTAGGCTGTAAACGATTTTTCTTATGTCTTTAGATCGTAATCAAGTATCAAGTTACACAAATCCCTATGAAAAGAATTAAGTACAACCCAGGAGCTGAGAGATTATTCTCAACTAATTTGTTTCTAAATGTTCTTGGAAAAATATAATTTTTATATAGCATATGATGCATTTATTTCATTAGCTTATTTAGTGAATGTATAATATGTTGTCAAAATGGAATAGTTCAAAGCTACTGACTACGTTACTCGAATGTCTAATTACCATAATTCCTTCTGCGCTGTCATGCAACAGACAGTTTATTTCATGGAAAATATAACTCACATATCGTCAATATCATATTTCCTAAATATCTTTTAATGTATGAAGTATCAAATTAGCTTCTTTATAATAATTCAGAAATGTGATATTGACGTGTTATCTTTAGGGTTACAATAAAGTAATAAAAACCATCCAGTTTGACGGCGTTAGTTATCCTTTTATTGACAATCGACTCCACCAGTTGCAGGAAATATCGCATCACTTTCGGCTTCGCTTTCATTGCAAGTAGATAGAGCAGCGTGCCTTGAGTTGTTGCAATATGTGGGACCCAAATGCGTGCCTTCAATATGTATAAATCAAATGCGTTCTCTAGAAACAAGGATTATAGCTTACCTCCGTAAGGGCTGCTTTAAATCGATTTCGTACTTCGTCATCCCTAATTGCAGCAGTAGCTTCATCAACGCTAAATCCAAGAGCTAATAGAAAATCAAGTGGCGTATCATGGTCAGAGAAATTGAATATCTCTTCCTGTTCCGAAGTTGTGTCACTTGGTGTTCTTGTACACACGTACTCGTCCCCGGCCAGGGTTAATCCATCTGCTCGAAAACCTCTGCGAAAGCATCGTCCAATTTCTTCTGGAGTTACCTACATTTGATTTAACAGGCTTCAGACTCACTTATAAGTCGTACTTCCTTTTTTATGTCTTACGATTCCAGCAATATCCGGAGATTCCCAAATGCTCTGACCGTTAGTGTTGTTCTCTTCATTTTCCACCACTCGTACTTTACGAACCAGTTTAGCTTCCGAGCCAGATCGATGATATTTGCCCTTCAACATAAATCACAGAACTTTGATCGTACATGTGCACGCTGTTCAATGATTGTAATAGATTGTCACTAACTTTTTTGCCATCATCATCCAATGTGTCCATTTCAGCACGATTTTTTCTCCGAAATATTTTGAACAATTTACTAGATACTGTTTTCTTTTTTTCATCCTGTTTATTCTCGCTAATTTCAACAGGAGGTTCATCATCCTTACAAACTGAGGAATCAGTTTTCCTCAAATAAGACTCAGTAGTATTACTGCATGGAAAACAGGGTGCGTACCCTCTAGGCATCATTAGCCACTCGGGTGGTGGTTGAGCGTGTATGTTATTTGACGTTGTAAAATTCATTTCAGCACGTGGTGGGTGATCATGTACATTTGACATTGGTGGAAACCATGGAATGGGAACCATATCTGGAGGTGGTGGCTCATTGCCATTCTTTCTGACAGTCGGTTGCCAATCTCCGTCAGGTAGTGGAAGCTTTGAAGCCGGTGGTGGTTGTTGATAATTTTGCCAGTACTGCATCATGTATGGAACAAATGGACAACAGAAGGGATAAGGTGGCGGTAGAGCTGAAGGAGGCGGGGGTGCAGCTGTATGCAGAGCATGAGGTGCAGTAAGCTGTTTTTCATTCATTGGATGTGCAGGTGATGACTGCAGATAAGTCTCGGTATCTTTATGTGAAGTTGAAGCACGATTGTTCGATTGAAGATGTAAATGATCATGATTTTCCTCAGGACTAGCGGTTATGTGATTTCTTTTGGAATGATTTATGTGGGTAGGATCGGTGTAAGTTTTTGTAGCAGGATTTGTATGAAGCAGCAAAGTAGCACCTTTGTGAAGATTCAAAACAGTATCTGACTCCCAATAATCAGTGTCAGCTGTTGACGACAACATTGTAGACTGCGAGGGCGCAGAGCTTTCCAAAAACGAAGAGGGTGGTTTAGGTAGCTGGTCAAGAGGAATATGGGTAGTTTTTTCACTCTTACAAGATTTGATCTTTTTGAATATATTGAATTTAAATTTGTTTGTACGGCATCTCTTCGAGTCACTTGGTGCACAAATGAACCTTCTGGTTGTCTGAGATTCATTATCAGTGCTATTAGCAGTCGATTTACTATTTGCCCACAACTCATATACTTTGTTGGAATCATACAAGTTTTCATTTTTGATCTTTAGTCGTTTGGAACATTTAATTCTCTTATATCCTGGGTCCGTTCCCATAACGATTTTTTTATCCACTAGATACAATTTTGGATTGCCAGAGCCTGTTTCAATATCACTGATGCTCGATTTCACTCGTTCAGCAGCCTTGTTGTGCGCTAGGGCAGATGTTAGATCTGTTGTGCTCCTTGATGTTTCAAAGGCTTCTCTAATCTCTTCATGCTTTACATCTTGTAGTGACGTAATGATTTTATGCTGAGCCGGTACTGTAGGTATATGTATAAAACTGTCTTGTCCTTCTGCGTTGTTTAAATCCAGGAAACGTTTACTGACAACATATTCTAGACTTCTCTGCACTGCATTATTTGGCTTTTTCAGCACTATAACTTTATCCTTGTCAATTTTAGCATCTCTCGCAGAATTTAATTGCTCACTAGATTCTTCTTCCTCTGATAACTCATCTCTCGAATCCGAACTATTCTCTATTAAATATTTCCCAATTCGCATCTCAGCATTATCTACATCCTTCTCCTCAAGCTCTGGATTATTAAATTGGAAAACCTTACTTCTATTTACTTCTTTCATCTGATAAGCAGTAATTTCACATGGTAAATACATGTCCAGACTATTGGTAAATGCAGACAAATATTTATTTGTATCGTACAGAGTGTATTTTGTTTCGGTATCCCGCTTCTTGAGTTTTTCTTCACATAAATTCTGGTGGCTTTTAATATTTTCTCTAATTCCAACGAATTGCGTATTGACAGGATCATCCAAGGGGCTGGAGATACTTTCAAACCTATCATCATTAATATTGTGGTACAGAATAGTTTGCGTATTGTGAAATTTTCTTTCTGTAACATGTTCAATTTGTTGATGCTCAGTCGAGTTCATTTTGGCTTGATCGGAGTGATCAAAATGTCTCTTGTGCAAATCGTTGTGATATGATTTATAGCCGCTGCTTTCTCCTCCGCTGGATTCAGTATTTTTCGCTGCCGTATTGTTACTTCTTCTACTTGGAGATGTTGTTTTCTCCGAACCATGACAAACAACACTGACACTGGATCTATCGTTCACTATTCTTATTCGGCTGGTTTTCGGGCTGTTTTCATCGATGATTATTTTGACGTTTTTTCGCTCTGGATCAATTTTCTTTTCATGTTTCTGATACTTTTTCTCATTCGACACCATTCTTTCAATGTAACGTGCCATATTGCAGCACATATTTTTCTCTTTATGATTGAAACGTCTGTACTTTTTCGAATATTTATAACCATTCGTTTTCAAATTCGATATTATTTTGTCTGAGGTGTTACTTGACGACGGGTGTTTCAAATATGCTGTGATTTTAGCAGCATTCAAAGTCTCATAGCTCTCCATTTTACTCATGTTATCTGGTAACTGTGTTACAATATTTGATAAGCTTGCTGTTTCAACATTCACCGTGCTGTTGCTGCTTCCGGAGTTTTTGTAAACGTCTTGAGTTTTTTCATCCTTACAATTAGCTAGACCATCTTTCGATTGATGTTTGTAGAGTGAAAATTTGATAGTATTATTATTCAATCCTTGAGAACCATTAATTTCAGATGCTGGGTGTATCAAGGTTTTCATAAGATTATATTTTGCATCATCGTTGACAGTGCTTTTATCTTTTTCTAGTTTGGTCAATTTTATATCTGCATTAATAGCATAGTTTCTGTAATCTTGTTGTTTGTTGGGTCCTTTACGATATGGTTGATCAGAATAGCATCCATAATTTATTGAATTGGCATTATACATGATTTTATCTTCAGAAATAGACGAAAATTTGTTGGCAACTAACAATTGTTTCAGTCTGTTACAATCACAGTTCGATGGTTCTATCAAATTCGCTATCGATTCAATCTCTGCTGTTTTTGAGACATCTTTCTCGCAACATATTTTTACATCCTTGCTCGACTGGATAGTATTACGAGTGGAATCAATACAACATTTTGTACAATTCAAGTTGGTCGGGTCACTTGCTTTACTTTTTGGCTCATTCTTGTGCTGTGTTTCAGGTGCAGAATTAACATCATTAGATTCAATCTTGGAAGTGGAAAAGTTTTTATCCATTTGTATAGACTTCTTAAGATTGAAAATTCTTGTTCGAGCTGCTCCATTGTTCTCATTCTTTGCATTGATACAGTCATTGTTGTCACGAGCATTATTTGTTTGTAAATTTTTGATTTCAACAATTTTTTGACAATATTTTTTCTTAGCCTCGTAACTCTTTTTTAAATTTTCTATATTTTTCTTAATTCGTTGTTTATCTAATTCGATCTTTTCCTGCATGTCGGCTTTTGCTGAAGTTTTTTTCGAGAAATGCACATCTTGCTTCTTTTTAACTTTTTTCACAACTTTCTCAGTGCAATGAGCTAATATTCCCTCTTTTCCCTTTTGACCCTTGTGTCTAGGTGCTTGCTGTGGAATGATACGCGGAACTGAGGACAGAACAGTATTACAAGACACTTCCTTTACTTTAGGTGACTTCGTTTCTCTGCTTATTCTGCATGAAGTTTTTTGACAATCATTTGATTTATTTTTGAGAATTTCTCTATTACCTGTTGATCTGGATTGTCTTTTGCATGTAGTTATCACCTCTGATTTGTCGTTTGAAATTAATATCTTAGAATTTTTTCCCTCCTGCTTATCACAAACTCTACCTCTTGGTTTTTCAACAGATCTAGGCACGACTTTGTTAAACTTCTCTGGCCAATGTTTGTAGGTTTGATCCTTTATCAGATTTTCGTTAACATGAGGAGATTTTTCTATCAAATTTTCAGGTAAAGGTGTTGTTATTGCAGTTGACACGTCGGTATTAGTTTTATCATGTGTTCCATAACCCAGTTGCGACCCTTTAGCAGTAATTAAAAAATGTGGATTTTCTTGGAGGCGTAAAGAATGGCGAATTGATTGTTCTTTAGGTATAGCAATGCTGCAAGCTCTGGCATTCGTTGTATCGTTATTAGTATGCGAGTTTTTTTCATTATTGTTCATAGTAGTAAAACGAACCTCTTCGCAGCTTTTGTAGTCTATGTTGATATCAAATGTAACGCACTCCTGGTCAATGTAATGGATCTTTATATGCGATATGGCAATATCTTGATCCGTTGTATCGGTGGAACAGAGTGTGCGAGCCGTGCTCCCAGTTCTTTTTCCAAGCAACGTGATTTGCTATGTATTGGTGAACCTTTACTATCACCGGCTGTACTTAGAAATAAATAAGATTGTTGGGTCTTTGGAGATGTCTTGCTTCTTTCTAAGTGCTTCATTGCATCTACCACGCTATTCACAATTGCTGTCACAATCAAATCATTCCAAATATTTCTCTATGTACGTGCAAAATTGTTGAAATAAATCATAAGCACAGGTGTTTTCAAATTTTTTTTGCAAAATTCGGCCCCGCTAGTGCGAAAAGAGAATTGAAGGTAATTAAAATATACTCAAATAATATCCACATTTTACGACATAAAAAAAATGAGCTGTCATTTTTAGCGACTTGGTAATAGTTTCATGAGAGCTCTCATTGGTTGCGTCACTTTTATGCTGATTTTTAGACTTAGCACTGCGTTCAAGCCTCTATCAAATCAATAGCTAGTGAGAGATGACGAAATATTTCAATTTCTTGACGTGATGTGAGTATGATTTGAAATTCAAAATCTGCGGCAGTACAGTCAATATCAATACTGAAAGTTCTCGACGAACAGAGCATTATTGGTATAAAAATACTATACGAGTTGACAAGTATATTCTTGCTCTCGGAATTTGATTTTAACTGAGATTATCTTTACAATGAGCGAGTTTCGTTAGTTAAAATAATCATAAAACGCACACAGATGATCTGTGGATCTCGACCGGCGAAAAAGTCCCGTGAGCGCGTGCGCAGCGTGACGCAACACCTGACCAATCCTGATAGGCATAAGGTGAAGGGCAGGTCACGTTAGCACGTAAAGCGCGGACAAGATCCGAAGAGTTCGAAGGGAGCAACCGAGTTGGCTGGTCGTTGGTAGCGCGTCAGAGGTCAAATAAAGTGCTGTGACATTTTGTTTGGTTATAAAATGGAACCCAAACTAAATTTGAGGGAAGAACCCACGTGGTTACAATTACAGCAGTTGTACGACAGCCAGGGGAGCAAAATCAATATATACGAATTATTCAAAGCTGATCCTAGTCGATTTGAAAAATACAGGTGGGTAGTGTCACGTATTCTACATTTGACCTTGCGGCGACCTTCATTCCGAACATTGATCTCGGCGGTTTTTAATTTGGTTTGAATCAGTATTTCTCACGGACATTGACTCAAGATTGATTGTTTCTTCTACACATCACGTAATTTGTTGGTTATACGTGCAGATTAAACATCACATTGTTGAACTGGTGATGTTTATACTATCCACGTTCACTGTGCACTTTTTTTTACACTGTTGTACATAATTTCAGCCTTCAAATCCAAACACCAGAGGATGGACCAATTTTACTTGACTATTCCAAAAATCGTATTAATGATGAAGTTCTTTCTCTACTCTTTCAACTGGTATGTATCGGCAAATAAAAAGAGGCGATGAATCTTGGGCATATATTAAAATGGTTTCGAACATCTTTTGCAACTTAATAATGTGAGGGATGTTGAAGGATTTTGCCCGACGTTAAAAATTTTTGTTTCAAAAATATCCCTTATCTGCTCTTGTATAGCAAAAGACGCTTTGTTTATCAATTCGTATTATATATGGTCTGAATTTGAGCAAGATTAATATTATACTCATATTATATGAAATATATCTTGATGCTAAAAAAAAAGGTTATTACTCATCATGGTGTTATTAACATTATACTTTGACTTGTTTTCAGCCATTCGCGTTTGATGCTTTGTGATAAAGTTTCAGGGTGATGTGATCTTACATATAGTTAATAAAGTTTTGATGATAGGCGATACGAAACTAAAAAAATCCAATGTCCATTAATATAATTACATGTAAAATATTTTTGTATCATTCAGATAATCTTATTGATAAAAATAAACAACACACAGATTGATATTCATTGAAAATTACATAGATTATGTAATGAAGACGTGACACAAAGTGGTTGAAGAGAAGCTTATATCACTGTTTCGATTTTAGTATATCCTAATCAGTGCTAACCTGATTTCAAATTATTGTTGATATAAAATAGGCACGTGCCCGTAAAGTAGAAGCAGCAAGAAATGCCATGTTTTCCGGACAAAAGATCAACTTTACTGAAAATCGAGCAGTTTTGCATATTGCCCTACGAAATAGATTGAATACTCCAATTCTTGTTGATGGCAAAGATGTAATGCCTGATGTGAACGGGGTTTTAAGTCACATGAAGGAGTTTACTGAACAGGTGAGAAATTTTTTTTTCTGGTACATATACTGGCCTGTATTTCAGTTCGCTGTACAATAAAAAAAATTAATTTTTTCCCCTATCGTTGCAGGTCATTACAAAAAAATGGACTGGATTTACAGGAAAACCCATTGAGGACGTTGTAAACATTGGAATTGGAGGTTCAGACCTGGTAAAACTGATTCAATAATATTCATTAACATTGCAATACATGTATATTATAAAAAAAACTAAAACTAAAATACGAAGTGTCAAACTAATAAGTGTTAGTATCTATTGAAATAATTAATTAATATTACTTAGGGTCCCTTGATGGTGACAGAAGCTTTGAAGCCATATCATATTGGCCCCAGAGTTCACTTCGTGAGCAATATAGATGGAACTCACATTGCAGAAACTTTGAAGAAAATTAATCCTGAGACCAGTTTATTCATAATTGCCTCAAAAACCTTTACGACACAAGAAACCATAACCAATGCGACATCGGCTAAACTTTGGATTTTGGAACATTTAAAGAGTGTACGTTAGAATTCTTGGGTTTGATGAGATAGCTGTAATATCTAATAAAGTATCATTAATTATCTATTGATAATACATTTTCTTTTCATACAGGAAGCAGCCGTGGCTTCACACTTTGTAGCTCTGTCCACAAATACACAAAAGGTTAAAGAGTTCGGCATTGACGAAAAGAATATGTTTGGATTCTGGGACTGGGTCGGAGGTCGCTATTCACTATGGTCTGCTATTGGTCTTTCCATATCACTAGCTATAGGCTTTGAAAACTTTGAAAAGCTTTTGAGTGGCGCTCACTTCATGGATCAACACTTTTGCTCAGCTCCATTAGAAAAAAATGTAAGAACTGAAAAGCCAGTAATCTATCAAAAGCTAGTATTTCAAAGTAATGAAAAGTATTTATTCCAACTTATATTAACACCTTAGTTACTTTATCTCACCTTTCTAATTTGCAATTCATTTAGGTGATGGAAATCAATTAATGTTTTATCGTACCATATAATTTGCCAACTTTAATATTCCAGGCACCAGTAATTCTTGCTTTACTCGGTGTTTGGTATCACAACTTCTATGGGGCAGAAACTCATGCGTTACTACCATATGATCAGTATCTGCATAGATTTGCTACATACTTCCAACAAGGTGACATGGAAAGTAATGGAAAGTATGTCACTCGATCTGGTAAAACAGTAGATTATACTACAGGTAAAAATATTTTTTGAAACGTGGATATAATTATTACATGTGAGTGTTATCCGTCAGAATGACAATATGTTCCGAATATACGTCAATTTCATTTTACTAAGGTCCGATTGTATGGGGAGAACCTGGAACAAATGGACAGCACGCATTTTATCAACTAATTCATCAGGGCACACGTCTCGTGCCAGCAGATTTTATAGCTCCTGCTATCTCACATAACAAGGTAAAACATTGGAAGTGTTTTTTACAGTTAGAATAGTGCAAAGGTCTTTGTATAGTGTTCGTATGTTCCACTGTTGTAAAAGCTTACTCAAGTAAACGTATGGATTTGCAAATAAACTTTTTAGGAAACGTGTACTTCATCAGTGAAACAAGTGTAGGCAATCTTTAATACCTGGTTCAAACAATATACGTCTTCAGTAAATAATGAATTAAATTTTTCTATATTTCAGGTCCAAGGAACTACGCATCACAAACTTTTGCTAGCTAACTTTTTAGCTCAAACTGAAGCGTTAATGAAGGGCAAGACCGAGTCTGAGGCTAAAGAAGAACTGCAAAAGGCTGGTTTGAGTCCAGGGGAATTGAGTGCTATACTACCGCACAAAGTCTTCCAAGGAAACCGACCTACAAACAGCATTGTGGTTAAGGGAGTTACTCCCTTTACTTTGGGAGCACTCATTGGTTAGTTGAATAATAGTGTATAATTATTAATTCAGTTTTAACCACCGAGATGTATAATCACTCAACCTTATTGATATATTTCAGCAATGTACGAACATAAAGTCTTCGTACAAGGAGTCATTTGGGACATTAATTCATACGATCAGTGGGGGTGAGTACAATCGTTTTCGAATTGTTATTGAACTATTTTCCATTGGAAGTAAAGTAATGCCAAATATCAAATATGTGAGATAGATCAATTTTAGAGCATTGGCACTTATTTATTGAATTTCAAAGAAAAGAGTGATTTGGTCTGGCTAGGAAGGAGTCTATTTGGACTTCACTTTGTTGTTATGTTGTTATTGTGCATTATCTTTTTGATGATAGTGAGTTCTTATCAAATTACAAACACAATACAAAATGGTTGTAAATTTAACAAATCAGATAAGGAGTATGTATACATTTTTTTTTAAATTCTGTCTTGTATACAGTGTGGAATTGGGAAAGCAGTTGGCTAAAGCTATAGAGCCTGAGCTTAAAAACAACAACACGATTACCAGCCATGATTCTTCGACAAATGGGTTGATTGCGTTTATTAAAGCTCACAGCTTTTAAGCATTTAATTGATTGTGTAGTGTGGAGTTGGGTAAACAGCTAGCACTGAAAATCCTTGCAATGCTGTATCACAATGGCGCTATCCAGACTGAAGATTCGTCTACGAACGGCATAATTAATTTCATCAAGATGCAGACCTGCATGTGTGCGTCCGCCAGCTGTGATACAGTGGAATCGGAACCCAAATCCCTTTTTTAACTATTTATGGTTCATTTCCATGTGAGTCAGCCTATTGTGAAATATATCTTCGCATTACTTGAAATTCCTCTATGTATGTTCAGTAAAGTCAAATATGCGTATTGGATTGTTGAATGTTAGTGATAGTCATGGACGTCTACTTTCTCATTTTCATTCGTTTTCTGTTAATATCTAGCTAATAACCCATGACCCGTCATCAGCCAAATTAGAAAGTCTGGAACTAATCACTTAAACAATTATTGATTAAATTAGTAGCTGTACATCTGAAAAAATGTATACTGCTTCGTTTATTATACGTAAATATTATATACTTTGTTATACGCATAATTTATTATATTTTTTACATCAAACTGATTTCCTTGTATCATTCCCAGTGGAAAAAATGTAATTTATTGGCTTTTCAGATTGATATTAAATATCAGTCATGTATGTAACATCACAACATTATTCTTAGCAACTACGTTCAATACAAGAACAGAATTTGAACTTATATAACTCGTGAATTTTTTCTATTTTTCATTACCTTATTCGTATTGCTGCCATAGGACAAATACCAACCAGTCCTTTTTAGCACATTGTTGTTTCCAAGGATATGTTTTTCGAAAATATGTAAATTTGAACAACTGGTGAATTTGAAAAATTAACGACGGAGCCAGGAATCGAACCTGGTATCTAGCGATGCTTTACCGGAGACTTACTCCACTAGACCACCTAGCCGCCCTGACTCTGTTGTCATTAATTTCTCTCATATCCAGTGAGTTCAAATTTGTTTTCATGTGCCCGATTTGTATGAGTAAGAATTTCTTCTCTGCATGCACGATGTAAGGAGACTGTAGTGTGTAGATGTTATGTTTACCCTTTCAATCCTTTGCTTCCGATGAGAAGCCCGTAAGACGGCAATGCCGTCTAATGTGTTTTTCCTTTGATATGTACGACTTGGTAACATTTATATCCATTATTTGACACAAAGTTGTAAAATAAAATTTTATCTATTTAAAAAGTTCTAGAAAAAGTGTAGAAATATGAAAAAATGGAATTATACTTAAGGAAGCTTCATGAAAATTTATTCACCACCATACTTGACGAAATTCAAAACTGACGATCATGTTGTGAGTATTGTGGTCCAAATTTTTATTTAGGGCGGAACGTTCCATGGATTATTTCTGTCAAGATTCTCCAGCTTTAGGTACATAAAATGAGAATAATTTTCGTAAAATCGCATACCTTTATCTTACATCATACAAGTTCTTACCTTCTGAGTTAGATGATCAACACATGCTGTACGGATACGAGCCGCAGTAGCTGGAGAGTCAAGTCTAAAGTAACCTGTAACATTAGCATCTCGGCGTGCACTTTCTATTGCATTTTTAATAGCAAAGAAAACTGAGGAAGCAAGGAACAACGGGGGTTCACCAACAGCCTAGAATTTCAAGAACAGAGTCTGTTAAATGTAGCCTTTTTATGAGTCACCCATAGGCAAAATGTTTCTGTTCTCATTATGTCTCACCTTTGAAGAATAAACCGCCCTGGGATTTGGTGCCCCTTTTAGAAGAGAAACATTGAATTCTACAGGAATGTCTGTAAAGCCGGGTATTTTGTAGGCTCCAGGGCCACGACTGTATAGTATTCCAGCTGGTGAATAGATCAACTCTTCCAGAGTAAACAATCCATACCCCTGGATGAAACCACCTTCAACTTGGCCGACATCTATGGCAGGATTTAAACTCTCACCTAAATCCATTACGATATCTGTCCGCAAAACCTGAAAGATTTTTCTATTAGCAAACTTACACGTAATCAGTTAACATAATAAATTGTTTTACGTCTAGTATCAAACACGTGCGAGCACCTGATGGTCTCCCGTTAGGCAATCAATTTCAACTTCGCTACATGCTGTTCCATATGTGAAGTAATTAAACGGGTTTCCTGAATTTGTTTCAAAAGAATATCCAATATCCGGAGTGGCATAAAATCCAGTCGCTGAGAGACTGATCCTTTGCATATAAGCCATATTTATCCAGTCTTCCCAAGTACCTCCTGGGTTTGCACTCATAATGGGTTTTAATCGGTCAACGATTTGTGTGCATGCATTCTGAAATGTGGCCAGAAACGTACAGGAAATTATTTATAATGGACTACTTCTTAGCAGCAAATTTCTTTAAGATACTACTGTGGATGATTACTAATTTGTTATTGTATTTACCATGACAGCCATTCCATTGAGATCAGATCCTGCACTGGCTGCAGTAGCAGATGTATTTGGTACTTTATCAGTCGCCGTTTCTGTTATATGTATTTTTTCTGGATTTACTTTGAGTACTCTGCTTGCAACCTGAAAGTAAATTCCAGTTGTAGAATCGTCTATGAGTAGAAAAATGTAACTTAGTCTCGTTCTTGATACGTACTTGGATCATTTTGGTATGTAAACCCTGTCCCATCTCGGTACCACCGTGGCTCACTAGTACAGAGCCATCTGTGTATACATGAACCAATGCACCACCCTGATTGAGGAATGCAGTTGTAAAGGCAATCCCGAATTTCGTTGGCACTACCGCAATTCCTCTTTTTTTATACCTGTTTTGTCTGTATACGGAAAATTTACATGACATCAAAGTAGTCAATTTATTGTGATACTAGCTACTACGAGTGGTTGACGTTGTGTTACTTGATGGTGCCAATATGTAGTATGTAAAACTAATTTCTTACTTGTTATAATTTTCAACTGCAGCAGCTCTATTCGTGTAATCAGAAGTTTCAAGACATTGGTGCCAGCATCGCTCAATTGTGCAGTGATTGAGTTGTTGATTATAGTGTGTCAAATTTCCTTCTTTGTACAGATTCAACTCAGATACCTGTTGTGAAATATAAGCAATTATCCGTGGTAATTTTCAAAACATGAACTGTTCTCGATAAATCGTATGAAATATGCTACAAGTAATTCAATCAGGCAGAGCCCTATCAATGAGAATGCTACGAAAATTACCTTTACAGTATCCATTTTGAGGAAATCAGCTACTTGACGTATCATGTTCTCCGCCACAAACATACCTTGCGGACCTCCAAAGCCTCGAAAAGCCGTATTGGAGGGTAAATTAGTTTTGCACATGTAACCATATAGATCTACCGATGGGATTCTATAGGCATTTTCGAAATGGAACAGTGCACGTTCAAGTATCTATATATCATGAATAGTGTTATTACGTCATAGATCTTACCATATGCAGAAAACCAGTGAAATGAAAGCATATTTAGTGATTATACGACGAAACATTTTATGCTAACAATTTGCAGCTACTTGATTTTACTTAAATTTTCAACTTACCGAGGATGATAAATCGGCTGAATACCCTGCATTGTTATAAATGTATACTTGTGCAACTTTTATCAATCCATCACTATTAAAGCCAATTTTCCATTTATAATAAAATGGATGTCGAGTACCACTGATCATCATATCTTCATCTCTGTCAAGCATACAACGTACCGGCCTTTGCAACCTAATCAGATTTAGTGATTTATGAAATCATTCTTAGTTACATACAATGTCAATCAATCCATACTACAAAACGACAAACCTGTGCGCAGCTAGAGCAACTGGTAACGCAACTAACATTCCACGAGATTCCTTCCCTCCAAAGCCACCACCCATGCGTTTAACACGAGCAGTTACTCTATTGATGGGGACGTGGAGAACGTGCGCTACAAGTTTTTGAATTTCCGATGGATGTTGTGATGAACAAAAAACTTCGATCTCATCCTCTTCGTGAGGTACAGCAATAGAAGCATGTGTCTCCAGATAAAAATGTTCTTGTCCACCCATTCGAACTTCTCCCTCTAAGACATGGTCCACTTCTGCAAATTCTTTTGCTGGATCTCCTTTCACAATCCGTTTTGGAGTATCTGAGATGAACGACTTCTCCTTGATAGCATCCTGTTTAGTAAAAACTAGATTACATGATTCAGAAGTCCGGTAGAAGGACAATCGATATTTTATTTTCTTTACCTCAATTGTTACAATAATTGGACGGAGATCTTCGTATTCAATTTGGACCATTCGTGCACCTTTTTGCGCTGTAGCTTGATCAACAGCAACAATTGCACCAATCAGTTGCCCCTGACTAGTTACCTGACATTGAACAACATGTTAATTATGAACACCTAGTGAGAATGATTCTTTGTTCTTTCTTCCTATAATTTTTTGTGTTACTTAACCAGTTTTTGTGAATAAACATTTAATAATGTTATATTACCTTTTCCGATATGAACAATTCCTCATCGTGGAAAATAGGACCAACCCATCTTCTGTCATCCGGTACATCTTTTGCACTGAAAAATGCTTCAACGCCTTCAAGAGCTAGAGCTGTGGAAGCATCTATTTTGATTATTTTTGCATGTGCTCGTGTAGAAATAACTAAGGCTAGGTATAACTCTCCAACAAATTTCGGCATGTCGTCACAGTAAATTGCTTCGCCTGTAGCTTGTTTAAATGCGCTGGCGTGAATAATTGGCCTACCAACTAAATCAGTGCGTTCTTGAGTTTTGGAAGCCTGTAATCAAGTATGATGAATAGTAAGAAGATTTACTCACATCTTGTGAGTAGATTTGAAGTACTATAACATGTAAATTCAAGTCATTATTATTGGAGAGCAACATACTACTTGGAAGTACTGCGAGCTCATTGGAGGTTTGTAGTGAAAACCATCAGCAGCGTTGTTCAGCTCTTTGGGTAGCGATTCTACTCCAATTAAGTCCATGTTAAGGTACTTCGTTATCTGGAGAAAAGCCTTGAAGAATAAACTGAAAGCAGTATCATTTTTCACTTAGTATGTTATATCCAAGTATAAATTGAGTGTTGTCATCAACAGATTTTTGGATCATACGCACCTTAAAGTTAGTGCACGACGATATTGTACCATACCTCCAGGGACGTTTCCAGGCAACGGCAATTCTGTTATGAGCGAATCGAACACTGAGTCTAGTAGTTGTTCATCCCATTTTCTAAAAAATATTGTGTTATTTGTATTGAACATAGAGTACTTTGCAGAGGTGTGTTGTATTATTCCGTCAAATTATCCTTCATGTACCACGTACTTCCCTATCATAATTTCACAGGTTTTTCGGGCCAATGTAGTGGTTGGTGCCATGCCTCCATATGCTAAGAAAGCATTCTGAACATGAATTGTTCCTGGGTTAAATGATACATTTATTGCAGAATTGACAATAGCAATGTCATCGTCGCGTCGTTTTGCTTGTTTGTAGGCAACAAAATACTGATACTGAAATAAAAAGTTTTTTCTGAATACTTTTGCTAATTTTACTTAAATTTTGATGCTCTCTCGATCGTTATTTCACAATCGCATGAGTGATAACAAATGAAACTACTGATATATCTATTCGTTAAAATAATGACGATTCATCGTACCTGTTTTGTAAAAGGTATTCCAATGGAAACTAAAATTTCATCTGGTAAAACAACATTGCGACGATAGCCAACCCAAAACGTGTGATCCATAGGAATTTCCCTTTCTCCTCGGTCCAGACTGCGCAACGTTAATGTTACATTAGCAGCCATAAATATAGGATTTAAGTCAGATATTGGGCTTCCAGTCATTATGTTTCCACCGACAGCCTGTAAAAAGAAAATACTGCCGGTTCTACCGATGTTTTGTGAAATTCAGAGTATAACTGAAGTAATTATCTGAACTTACTGCGACATTGCGAATTTGTTTTCCAGCAAACCAATGCAGCATAGCTACTATTTGACTAAATATCCTCGTCTGAAATGCTATAAAATACTGCATATTAATGTACACGAAAATAATCACTATATACTCATTCTGAACAACTCACATCGTCATTAGCAAAGAAATATCGACATCATATGTAGTAAATTATAAGAGGGTTCAAACTCTTCATACGTATGCACCATGATTATATTTTCAATAACCCAAAGTTGGTAAAATTCCTGACTCACTTGGTTTTATGCTTATTTGATGTTTAAGAGCTTCTTCTAATTCAATCAAAGTTACACTTGCCCCCACTTTCAAAATATTTCTCGTTTCTATTATTCGCTTCATTTCAGGCACCATCGTTGGTTGTATCAGTACAGGATACACGCAATGCTTGAATTTGACTTCGACTCCTTGATCAAAATGCATTAAAGATAATCAAGATATCATATAAAATCTTAGTAAAAGCTGTGTGTGAGACAAGTTAACTTACCGACTTCGGAATTTCCAACAATAATTTTTGCAGTTGGATATTTTTTTTTCAAAGCTAACAATTCATCGAGTTTATTTGGTCGGTACCATGTTACATTCTTTCCTCTAAATACCAAATACTGTTTATCAAGTTCGTCCGATACCTATTAATAGTCCAATGCCGAAAAGCAAATCAGATGGAATGAGATGCACATAAGCTTATGAGAAATAACGGATAGAAATTTGTTATTCGAAACGAAATGAATGTTTTTTTCCTATCAATTACAAAAAATAATGACTTGCATAATTGTTTCTACCTTCAACTTTGGCGGGAATATAAGTTCTTGTGAAGGGTCATAAGGTGTGAATTCTGTCGAATTAAACAGTTTATCAGGTGTAGAGGTGGGATTTGTTTTGCAGCATGCATCTTTGTTTTGACAAGTTCTTGCACATTGAGGCAGCGCATTGCTTTTTTTACAGCAAGCATCTCCCATTTGGCAGGATTTTTTGTTATTCAGCATTCCATTATTCTGCATGTTTGATAGAATTTGGGATTGTTCCCACTCTTCCGTAAAAGTCCGGAAGCCTTCTATGATCGGTCGGTATCCTGTGCATCTACACAAATTGCCTGAAATAATTACAAAACGACTTCAGTGATATTGAGGTAGATGCGAATGTTAGTTTTGCAGATCAAGTATATGACCACTCGCATAGAAACATCGTTTCTCAACATTCTCTAGTCTGCGTGATAAAAATTTGTGTTTTAACGATGTTCATACGGTATGAAAAGTACCCAACATTTACCACATTACCTTGAAATGCTATCTCTAAATTTTCCATAGTAGGTTTTGGAATTGATCGCAACAAGGCATACATTGACATTATAATGCCAGGTGTGCAGAAGCCACACTGTGATCCATGAGCCTTGGCGAGACGTTCTTGAACAGGATGTAGCCTTGTTTTAACACTTCCTATCCCTTCAACTGTAGTTACTGCCATGCCATGCATGGCGCATACAGGCATTAGACATGCATTTACCGCAAGATGACTAGAAGTTATCAATATAAGAAATATAAGTTGCATGATTCAGAGATCCGTTTAAATAAATTAACTAATAATTGCCCAATATGACGCTATGCTTCACAGTTATCAATAGACTATTTCTATTAAAGGATACACAATTTTTTGTGCAGAGTTGTCGAATCTTGAGACCATGACCGTACAGGCACCGCAACCACCTTCGGCACAGCCCAGTTTCGTGCCGCATAATCGTACTGTGTTCGTTGTTCAGGTTTTTGCAAATAGTCTAATGGATTATATAGTTTAAAATCGCCGGAATATTTCTTCAACCGTGGAAATTCTTGACTCTAACTTGATCATACGAACACATCGCCATTGCTGAAAGGATTGTTGAATAGCACGATTTGTTGCGACAATCTATCTCAGTTTTAGGAAAAAAGGATACGCTTATTTCGCAGATAGTACAACAATGTCCACTCGGGATTGACACTTTTATCCTCTATCTAAAAAGTTGTGAAAAAACCAATGATTTTGTGATAAATTATTTCCAAAACTTTCGTAGCAAATTAAGTTTTTGTAAATCGCAGATCAAGATGTCAGGTATCTCATACCTCTCTTCCGTTGACATAAAATATAAGTGTAGTGTGGATATTCCTGGTTGTGGAAAGTTTCTGCATTTTTTTCACTTTGTGAGAAGTAAACATCTTGAACTTCCTCACTGAAACAAAAATATTTATAGTGATCAACATATTATTTTTATAAATCTTCAAGTACTTCAAGTACTGAAAGTATTCATGTGATAAATCATAATAATCATATGTCATGAATAATGACTTATCAGATATCATAGGTAGGTATATATATATATATATGTATATCCATATAGTAAAGTAAATTCGTGAAAGTATAAGGAAAAATTTTTCCTCTCATATTTTATTTCTTATTTAAATATGTTTTGTATAAAATTATTTAAAATTATTAAAGTTAATTTGTATCGACGAATTTACTTTATTACAAAAAGAACGACAAGGTCAGGAAGGAAACAATTATATCCATATATATCCATCAGTTGAAAAATGATATAGTCAAGTATATAGTTGATGTACGATTTTTAATCCGGTATAGCTGATGATTCATACTTTTGTAATTTAATCTTTGATTTCTTACTTGTTCTATGGAATTTACAAGATAAATCACGTAATAAATTACACGCTGCATTCTGCCATAACATTTTATGATTTATCAAATGAATATTTTCAGTAAGGTAGATGGAGAATCCATTTAGAAAACAGAAATCTCTTTGTAATTGTTACAAGCAATATGATGCTTTGTATAATGTATGCATGTATGTGTGTGAGTGTGTCATAGAGGTGTAAGAATGAGCTGAGGAATTAGATCAGTCGTGATGTGAGTGTTTTAGTTACTCTGCTTCCACACAACTCTGTTTATAGTTCGATTTCTATGGCACCTTGAATACACTCAAATCAAGTTCAGTTTGTGTATTCATTTTCTACTCATCCACCCTTGGCCGTAGCTGCATTAGTTGCAACAGTAATATTAAGAAATCATATGAAATCTTGGAAATCCTAACAAATCACGTAATTAAAATAAAATTATTTGTCAAGTAATCCCTCGTAATCACTCTATAAAATGTAAGTAATTATGAAATATGTCACCATCGTGTCACTTTTTTCGCGCAGTGAAACACTCCTTCATTATCTCATATTATAATCTCATTTCGTGGTCAATTAAATCAGTGCACGAATTTAAATTCCTATAATATAACAGTTTGTCTGTAAGTTTTTTTTTTCTGGTAAACACGAAATTCTCTGACGTGGATGAATCTGGAATTTAATAAGAAGCTAAGATAGGTACAAAGTCTTCTTGACTGGTCAATTATCACTGATCGTAGCACAATTTAATTGATTCAACTCCTCAGCCATATGACAGATCGTATCTATAAGACGAATGTCATTACTTATATTTACTTCCAACGCTGGTATAAGTCATCTTGGCTTTATTCGCAATAAATTACTCAAAATACTTAAACATGCAAGATTTATCCACCAGTTCTGTTGTGTATCGCGTAAGAAGTGTGCAGGCCAGTATTATGTATGTAATTTACTTACAATATGTCTTTAAACCTGGACTGACCACATCGTTTTGATTTTATTTTAAAGGAAAACTGTGTCGACAGTCTAGCTTTATCAGAAACATCAATATTATTGACGTAGACATACACGAACTGCGTATGGAAATAACAAAGCTACTGTCACGCGATATTAGAATACCAGTTGTGATTAGTTACAGCATAAACGTCACATTCCAAGACTCACGATACGATAATTAAAAAAAATGTGCATTTATAATTTCTAAGAAATCTTATTAGATACTCACTTTGGCATCCGTGGCTTACAGTTCACGCACAGGGCATATATATGCAAGTGGTTCGATCTTGACTTTGAAGAAATTTATTGACATGATGATTTGCATGTACTTTAATACCGCAGGGTAAATCAAGATGTGTCTCCCGCTTTTAAAATATTAACAATTTGGAAAAGTTTTTAGTCCGCAAAATTACTACATAATAATTTCCATGCGTGCCGGAATGCAGTTCAGATAATTTTTCGCGTAACGTTTACTCGGAATCTCTCAAAATTTTTGCTTCATTTGTCGAAAAGAGATAGGAAATGACAAGAAATCTTCAAAACAACATAAAATATTTGTAAAAACTTTAAGTTCGGTAGGAGAAACCATTTTTCATGCTGTAAAGAATTTATATACGAATAATCTTATCTTCGTCTAGATAATTACCTTGTACAACACTCTGGTCGGTTTAAAGCAAATTATGCAGTTTTTAATGCAATGTAGGTGCAAAGAAGATACACTCTCGTATGGGAGGAGAACATAACTCGAGATTATATTCACATAAATATAATTGCGATTAGTGCAACGTAAGTATCATGTTATTGAATTTTCTCGAGTTCGTCTTACTTTTATTGCAAAGCGATAGCGCTAACACATATTAAAATAAATTGAACACACATGTACATAATGCTATTTTTCAATTCGTACGGTCATGCGTCACGTGCAAGATGAAAGCAAACAAGTAGTTTCGTGATGTGGATGTACATAGGCGTTTTATTTGATATGGGTCAGGATTTTATTAACGAATGAAATTTTAAAAAATTTCGGTAAACAGTACGTCACGTTTTCGCGATTGTACATCACTCGAGAATATAGCGACGTGCTTAATGCTGTTGTTTTCATTATGGATTTTCAGCACTAGTTGATTAAAACGCGTGCGTATTTTTTTGCGGCCTTTTCGCAAGGGTTGGGGTTTTATATAAATGCAAATATACTTTCAAATTTGGAAGCTTTCGGTAATTTTTTACCATGATAGTTGTCTGTTTCTTCTGACCGTGATGGTGATTTTCTTCTTTCCAGATTTTTGACACACGCACTGTTCTGAAACATTTCGATCGGACTCCAAACCTATGATACTAGTTTCAGTTGTATCTTGGTACTGAACAACGATAATCTTTCGGGGCATTGAGAATTTGTACATTATTATCTTCCAGTTTATGTAAAAAAACTAAATTAAAGCTCTTATATTCGGGCAAAGGTCAATTAAATGTGCCATAATCGGACAGATACGCTTGACACACTTTTTCTTAATCGAAACTACACGCTTGCGCTTAGATATTTATCATCACTTATCGCGTCAATTGAAGTTCAACTTTAAAAGTTCAAATTACACAGTTTGAAGAATAGACCTACCCATATTACCCTGTATAACGTTGTATACATTACAGCTAATTTTTACATCTACCATGTTCGTTACCTGTTTTAATAACGGCGACTTTAATCGGGAAGAATTGCAAATTTTTCGGTGCGCATTGAACTCATAATCGTGTTTTAATAGAATGCACTGCTGAACTAAGAAGATCTGAGAATACCATGCTCAAAAAATGTGAATGCTATCTAGTCAAGTAGAGGGGTTATCAGTGTAGATGAACGTCTGTACGAGAAGCTGTCTGTTTGTACTATATCCTGTTTTTAACCCGCCACGTAATTCCAATATCTCAAGAACAAAAGATTGGCGATAAGCATTCGATAACAGCTGTGTGGCTCCATTGAAAGATAGATGGGAGATTTCTTGCTAATAGCCTCAACTTTATTGTACTCGAATATTTTTATTCACTCGCTGATAATGATCAATTATAATTGATTATAAAAATAATTTCACTATCCCCGTGTTGTTTTTCCCCGAAATTCATCAACAAATTATCATTAATTGATTCATTTCCACGGAAAACACATTTGTTTCACTTCGTTTGATTACATAAAATACGAAAATGATCTATATGGCACATCTGAGGAGATCAGTACAATTTCTGAATATGATATTGAATACTTGTCCACCGACAAACGAATGGCACATCAAATCGGTAAATTCAAACAAGTTAGCAATAATTCATACCCGCAACAGTGATTGACTCAGAATAAATCTTCATGAATCACATAGAAAAATATGTGATTGTAGATAACAATTCCGGAGTTATAGATACTTTAAGAATTGCAAATTTCAATTTTATTCAACGGAATATGTTTACCTTCATAAATTTATTCACTATCGTGTGCACGTTTTGATTTTTACATTTCATGTAATACATTCACTTAGAAATTCGCAAAATTGGTTTAGAAGTAACTACTATCCAGAATATAAGCCATGTCGGAAGTAAAACGCAGACCGTTACGCTGTACAGCCAATTCCCATAGACCATGGAATCGATAATCCCAAATACGATCGCTTGCTTTGATGCTTGGATCCATTTCAGTGCAAAAGCAATGATTGTGTAGTCCGGGAATGTAAAATGCGTATATACCGCTACTACTGTACATGCTAGACAAAGCGGATGTAGCAGTATCCAGGGTATACAACGTAAATTGTGGAATCTGAAAATTATATTTACGTTTTACTCATTTCTCAGCTAAATCACTTGGGCATTATTTTATTCACGATTTAAAATATAAGAAAAAACGAATAAATGGTAAAATTGAAACCGTTAAATAAGCAGCACTTTTTTCCATGTAATTAATTTTCATTTGTAATATCATATATAAAGTACTGCATAGCTCGGTTTTTAATAAGTGCTTACGTCTAAAATATCCAAGCATCACTGTTTATTTCACTAAAATTGTTCTTAAATTATTGATTGACTAAAATGAAAACAGCGATTCATCACCCATGCCACTGTGTGCAAACCTCACAGTTATCAGCACGATGTTTTGTATGCATCTATCTTATCTAGAACGTGTTTAGTATATAATTTAAGAGCCAATTATTGATGAGATGTCTGGGTAAGCAAAACAAAATTCGTTGCGTATTCGTAAATAAAATATTTGAAAGTTGTACAAAAATAGGCATAACAAGCTAAGTTTCCAAATAAGAGACATTTGAACAAGCATGCACTGCACTAGTTCTAATCTAGCATTGCACGGTAGGAAATGACTAGAAATTCTGTCAAGAAGTAAGTAATGGATGGTTTTATCAGCGGTATTTTTATCACCACTTTTTCCAGCGTGATTAGATTAGAAAAGTCATCTTACAACAGAAATGAAAAAAGAACAAGCTTATCAGACCATGTAAAATTCTATGTATCGTATTTCCTGCAGACTTTAGTAATAATTACAAAACAAAAATATTCATACAGGTATAATTTGTGATGCCTGACCTGGATTCGTTTCCCTTCTTTGGTATGACGGTCAATGCTGCAGGAACGTACACAACGGCAGCTACTAATGCCAAGGAAAAGTTGTGCATTGAAATGCATAAAAGCATCGTTGCCAATTCTATTAATGCTATCACATAAAGTAAGGACGCAGTTTCGTAGGTCCTATATCTGAAAAAATGATGCTGTGTACAGTTTAAGCTCCTCGTAAAAAGATTAAAATTCTTGTTGCTGATGGAAGTGAAATCAATCTGGTACTGTTCAATATTTTAGATTCTGGTTTGCAGATGCATTTTATTTCATATATTACCTTGTTTCAGATTGCTCAGATTACCTTTCAAAACAGAGAGTCCCAATAAACATCACGATTGTGAGAAGTAAGAGGCCTAGGGATACTGAATTTTCGGTCGCTAGATGAAATTTTATGCCTATATAGGTAAACAATCGTGGGGCAGACAATGTCGCTACCCCCAATATGTGAGTCCAAAGTACCTCCCAAGCGATGTGTGACAGTACAAGTTCCTCTGACTAAATTAAATTATAAAAATTAATGACAACTTCGCGAATTTTGAGGACAGAAAAGGGTGGTGGAGAAAGTTGATAAAATTCACCTTGGCTTGTTTAACTGCATCACTTTCACCATCTTTTTTTTCAGTAGATTCTTGTAACTTAAGCCACACAGAAAATGCTTTTATGAAAAGCCCAGCAATAATTAGAGCTAATGGTGGCATATATAATCCTGAGAGGAAAAGTAGAACAATATAGTCTACACAAATTACACACTTTCAGTTAAAAATTCCATATTTGGCCAAATTCGGCAGGATTGGTCCGACCACTGTGACCAAAAATAAATTTTTGTGTTATTAACTTACCAATAGAAATATACCTATCTGTCGACGGTAACAGATAAAAAAAGAATGATTGATGGAATCGTTCTAATAAATTATTGAGCGAACGAATAAGACTTTCAACAACCCGTCCTATGTTGTAAATAGTAGATTCCGTCCCAGACCCGGATTTGGCAAAACCTTCCAATGTAATGGCTTCAATACCAAACCTTGAACAGAAAAATAATGGTTAATTTTTTTCTTGTAAAACAAATTAAAATCAACTTGAGAAAATATTTGATATTTTCATTTTTCATGATTCTTAACTTACTGACTTAATTGAATGACTTGACTTTCAATACAAAAAAAAATGATTGCAGCAACAGAATTATAATACTTGTAATTAAACATGTGCAACACGAGTAGGCATGTGTCACAAAAATTGACCATGAGGTATAACATCATAAGGAGCACTTTAGATGCTTTTCGGATCCAAATTAAGGGTTACTGAACAATTCTTTGAATAAGATGTGTTCATACCCCAACAATTTGTTTCTCGTTTCTTTACCATTTTCTACAAACTTGATATTGACAACTCAAAAAACTGAGAACTCTTCGAAGTTTTTGGCTGTATCTGTTGAACGTGTAGTCGGATCAAATTGGGATTGATCGCCATAGCTTTATTTTGCAAAACAACATTGATGTAGCATGTGAAATAATTGATTTCAGAACTTTTTTGGTAAATATTTTGGCAAAAATCAAAAAGGAGAGCTAAGAGCACAACCTTCTCACAAGAAAGTTTGGTCTCGAAACAAGTCGAGCACCGTTATTTTTAATATTAGACCTAATTATGCTATTATTCATCATCAAACTCTCTGAGGTGGCTCTGCTAATATTATCCACATTCCAAACAATACCTGTGAAAAACACCGTGATTTCCAGTTGGCACACCAGTTGCTTGCGTAGACACCATCGACATCATGGTAACAAATTGGTACCACCATTTTCGTATTTTGTCTTTTGGATTACTGTCTGCTCTGCGTTGAAATGTTCTCCGGATCCCTTCTTTGGCACACATTTTGTTTGCCAGATTAACAAGATCTAAATTTGGAAGTTGTCCATTTAAACCTTCCACCTGTACAAAAAAATTGATTGTGTATTTTTGCATAATCGAACTGGCTAAGTAGTAGTAAGTGGTTAATGAACTCCCCAGACACAGGGGTTCAGCTCCAATCACCTTGATGTCAATGGATCCAATTTTGAAGGAGTGCATTTCCAGATTTATGGCAGCTTGAATAGACCCAGCTCTTCCTACCAAGTCGCCTGCAATCAATACCCCATCCTGCCCACACGTACAGCGATGATACGCCTCCAGCCAAGCTTGCATTCCTAACTGCTCGTGCTCAGTCACAACAAAAATGATATCCTTTGCCCAATAATTCTGTTCTGAAAATTGCAATAATTGTAAATATGGCGTAAGTTAATGTTAGAGCTAAATGAGGGCACTTACTCCGGCAGAATTTAGCAAATGCAAGTAATAGAGCTATCGATGGTGCAGTGGTCAGATGAATGCTGCTTGCAGATCGGTATGGTACACTTAATATTATTGCTTCGGTACTGGCACTTCGCGGAGCTCTCAATATGCTATACACATTCTGTCCAGTAAACTGTAAAGAATAAAATTGTCGTGCAGGATGAGCGGTGATAGTGAATTTTGAATAATTTTGCACCTAAGTTTCATAGGAACCAAAAGTTGCATTACTTATCGAAATGGCACTAAGTAACTCTACTCATGAGTTTCAGATTTGAGAAATTAAGTGCAGTCGTTTGGTAAATAATTTTTCTAGTAACTGTGTTTCTGAAAATTGAAATTCTATTTATAGAATGCTAGAGTAGGATTTCATTCATTTCTTTATAATCAATAAAAGTTTTTTATTCGTTCATAAATATTCAAAATCGTATTTTGAATCAGTGTCTAAAATCAGCATGGAAATAAAAATTGGAAATTAGTTACTACAGAACATCTCACAAGTTAATAACGAGTCATGTTTTGGATCATGTTTCTGACAAAATTCATACCTTCTGTTGAGAGAGTGGATAGTTGAGCGTAAAGTTATGAGTATAAACATCTAAATTGAGTTGACGGAATTTTGCTAATAGCCAAGGGTAGGGCATGTCATCCGGATATTTCTTCATCTCAGCGAGGAGTTCATCGTGAAATCGTTTCGCTCCGCCATCTTCATTAAATTCATTGGTAACCAATCCAGGTAAGAGAGCATTTTCAGAAAAATAGGTATCTATAAATTAATTTCAAGTGAAACTAGATACTACAACATTTTTGAGAATCAAATGGTTTAGTACGATAAAATATACTTACTGTCATTGAAATCAGGATATGCCAGGGACACAAACCATATTACGCCTGTAACGTACAGCGTCAAGCATAACAACTTTTCCCATTTCATAACAAATTTTATAACTGCTCCATTCCCAGCTCTGGGATCCGTTAAGAGACCCATTCTTTCAACACCGGGGAGAACAGAAGAATTCCAAACAGCGGCATATAACCTCAAACATTCGCGCAAAATCGTTTCCAACACCAAAATTACTAGTGAAAAACGCAGACTGTCCTGAACAGTAACATTTGAGGTAACTACAAATCACTCTGGTGCAATTAATTCATAATTAAATTCTTATGTCAGGTTATTTACAACAAATTTTCACCAGTCAACAACCTGCACATTCAATTTTGACAGCCCTGCCCACGGCCGGCGGCCATTTTTATAATCGATACTAAACTCCAGCTCTCGAATTGTGCTTAGCGGTTGCATATTTCGATTCAATATGTCGACGCTGCGGCGGATAATTTACAAATCATGACGAGGCACGGACACGCAGGCTAGTTTGGGATTTCAGATTCAACTTTTGGATCCCATTCATGCCGATGATTCATATCTCGACGAGGAATTACGTTGGGGTTATGCTTACGTTTTGAAAAGCTGTATTCTGTTTCACAAGACGTTACGACGAATACAAATACCTGTCAAAAGACGTATTCACGCAGGGTTCGACCGTAAAAATCACTGAGATATATAAAAATATATGAATAATGCGTTTCGATTGTTCGAATAGTAGTTGTTTTGATAAAACGAAAATTGTGTATATTGAACCATTTTCTGCAAATAAACTGCATTATATTCACAGTATTTAATTAATTGTTTAGGAATGATTTGTTCCTTTACTTTCACGCTATTATTACTGGAATTACAGACTTGTATAACTCATTCAAGCGCTTCAAAATGTAAATAATTCGATCCAGGGAACTTATTAACCTTCACAGGTGCAATTGTTTAAACATTTTGAATCCACTTATTAGCTATATGTTTTCTTCTCTGCAGCGGAACGAAACGCGACTCGTACCGATTTGTCCAGATGCAAGCTCACGCAATTGGGTACCGATTACATGGGTTCGATCACGACAACTGCTGGTGGAATTCGATGTCAGATGTGGTATTCGGAGAAACCTCTTCATCAGGTTCACTCTTACTGTACCGTCACGACTTTTTGTTATTTGTTCATGCTGTGATAACATAACACGAGTAGCTCGGCTATATCTGATCCATAAATTTTGAACGTATCGGCCAACACTTGTCGTTGATGATTAAGTTACACGGTACATTTTTCACGACATTATTTTAATCACCGCAGGTCAGCGAATCCATTACTGATAAAGTCTTTCCTGAAAGATCTTTACGACTTGTTAGAAACTATTGTAGAAATCCGACCAAAGATCCTCGAGGTCCTTGGTGTTATACAATGGACCCAAATCTGATTGACGACGAATGCGAAGTGCCTCTGTGTAATTTTGGAGGTGAACATTTAGGCGTTCATCCAATATCGTTACATCTGACCACCATACCAAGGTGTAGCATTCAATTTGGTGCTTCAGTTCAATTGATGCTGTATTAATTTCTTTCAATCATATTTTTAGAATGTAGAATATCAGGAACAGGTTCCGAGTATGGTGGAACTCGAGAAACGTCTTCGTCTGGTAGAAAATGTAATTCTTGGGACAAGCGTTTGAAATTGGCCATTAATAAGGTAAAATTTTGACGGTCCTTACATTTTCGAAAGTATCTGTGGGCCTCATCACCATTTCATAATCGATTTTATCATTTCCTCAGACAGAAAAATTCCCCAGTAACTACTTCTCAGATCTGTCCCGAAACAAGGCCAAAAACTTCTGTAGAAATCCGGATAGCAGCGCAGGTGGTCCGTGGTGTTACGTTGATTCAGAAAGTTATGACATTGTAGAGAAAGAATACTGCAGCGTTCCATTCTGCGATGACAAAGGTTCATGTGAAGAATTGAAATTTTTAATTTATTGATTATACTAACAAAAATTTTATTGACGAAGCTTCAGTAAGATTTATTTTCTTTGATGAATTCTTGTCATTGAATGACTGATGCTTAACCTCACACATTATGCATCATGATAATTTTCATTCATACAGATTGTCTGGTTTATACTAAAAATGCTTCGACATACTCAATTCTGACTAGCTTGAACAGTACTATTGGCAACATAACGTTCTGGGTCAAGCTTTGGAATCCCGGTGATGAGCAAATAGTACGGTGTGAAATTTTTATTTAAGTTAATACCATAATAAATTTAGCTGTAGATGTGTTTTGGAGACTAAGGTGAATAACATGCTTGAAAAAAATGATTAAATTTAGGGCCAGGCAAGATTACTATTGTCTAATCTACAAGTACCGTCTTCAGCTGAAATGATTGCACAGAAATGGGGAACAGGTGTTGAAATTCTGATATCAAATTCTGGAAGTGGGCAAGAATATCCACGCACTGACGTTCGTTTCTGTCTAATAAACCCTGTACGTTTCAGTCCAACAAGAAATAAGCGAAAGCTTGTTTGCAGGAGGAGACGGATTTTGAAGAGACTCCGAATATTCTCATTGGCACCAAATGGACAGCTCTCTGGGTTACTTGGGGTGGCGGTTTTATCTCTGTTGGGCGTTCTGGTTCATCGAAGCCTATTTTTTTAGACGAATTTAAGCAGAAGAACACGATATCGAGCATGTATCCGGAAAGTTTTTTCCAGTATGGCATAATGGGCACGGGAATTTTATGGAGTATGCAATTCTGCGAAGCAAGTAAACTGAACATTTTTACTGAATTTCGTTTAAATAGCGGTATTGTACTCTCTGTTACTTCTGGCACTCTGTAAGGCCTCGACTTTTAGCATGTGAAGTTCATACTACTTTTGGACTTGAATTCCTGAGAATTTGGCCCCTGTTACAAAGTAACAGCAGTCATGATCTACAATTTCACATCAGAGCTAGTCACGGGGCAATGATACAACTGACGCAGACTCCCGCTGTTCCATTCCCACGTTATTTGGTACGCATGTCTTGTTCTTTGAGAATCGTATCAGTCAGAAAATCAGAAAAGAAATCGATTTCAACAGATTCACTTGTTACAAATTTCAGATAATTTTGGGCCAGTCTGGTTCTACTCTTCTTCTGTATCAAGAGAAGGAAACTTCTACAAAAAAAATTTTACTGGACATTGAAACTAAACAAATCCTCAATTTTTGGGCCTGGCATGAATTCACAATTAGGTTCGACTAACAGGGTAATGAATTTTTCGTTTCGATCGTTTCACGTGCTTGATATAATTTTAGCATTTTTGGTATGGCAATACAAATGTTTTGGCATCGGGATTATGGCAGAGAAAAAGTTTTCTCGATTCGAGACGATGCCATTCAGACTGTGAGGTGGTTCAGTATTGGAAGTGAGAATACCATAGCACATTGGACAC